>NC_071124.1:23407500-23707500 GCF_024256425.1 Clarias gariepinus
GGACACGCCCCTTCACTCCAACTGGTGGCACGTAGGCCACGCCCTCGGTACTGCCTTTAATAGGCACAGATCCCAAACATCATAAATGGCATGTCGTCTTCGTTGACACTGACGAGCACAGAGGCCACACCCCTTTCATAGGCACTGGCAAGAACATAGGCAAGACTTTTTTATGTGTGAATGACAAGTGCGTAGGCCACGCCCCTTTTAATGTATTTTAAGCCATCTTAAGTAGAACTGACAAGATGTCACACAGTTCCTGACTCCATTAGTCTGACTAAGAGGAACAAAGGCCACGCCTCTTTCTGTGCCACTAATAAGCACAGAGGCCACGCCCCCATCAAACTTAAACAGAAAAACCACTTCCATTTCATAGTGATTGACAAAAAACAATGTCACACTTCATTTAGAGGGACTGATGAGAACAGTGACCAGTCCCTCTTCACAAATAGAAAGGATGCACTCTCTTTAGTGGGACTGACAGATAAACTGGCCACACCTCCCCGACCAGAACTGACAATCAACAGGCCACACCTCCTTACCTGGGATTGACAAATACAGCTGTCACACTTCTGTCACTGTAAAAGAATGGGTGAAGTACACAGGATTCCTAGGAGTTGGTGGGTTCTTCCTAGGAGTTGGTGGGTTCCTCCTAGGAATTGGTGGGTTCTTTCTAGGAATTGGTGGGTTCCCCCATAGTCCAAAGACATGCAGAGTAGGCTAAACTGGCATTTTCAAATTGCGTACAGTGTGTGTGTGTGTGTACTCTGTAATGGATTGCAACCCTGTCCAGGGTGTACCCTACCTCGTGCCCTGAGTGCCCTGGGATAACCCAGAGTGAGAGAGAGAGAGGGAGAGAGAGAGAGATTGTTGTGGTTACTTTTACCATTTGCCAATAATTAGACTTTAGGTAATCTGCCAATCTTTATGCCATATCGCAATAAAGAAATCCTACCACAGAACGTCCTGAGTATCTTTACTTGTGTTTTTCTTCTGTAGCCCTGCACGTTGGAGTGTGGGAGCAGCGTGGACCTGAGGAAGCTGGGCCTCTGTCGAAACGCTCTGAGCAAAGACGAGCCTGCCACTGCGGATCAACAACCCGAGTCTGACAGCGCCGAGCACCTCCTGTCCAAGAAATATGGCGGTTTCATGAAACGCTACGGTGGCTTCATGATGAAGAAGGCATCCGAAGACCTCATGAAGGACGAAACTGATGGAGTTTCCGACGAGGAGCTGGACGTCCTGAGGACGATCCTGAGGGCGGGCCTGAACGCCGACGAGCCGGGCAAGGAGCTCCAGAAGCGCTACGGAGGCTTCATGCGCAGGGTGGGCAGGCCGCAGTGGCTGGACGAGCCCAAATCCTACGGTCTTCACAAACGCTGGGAGGAGGAGGGAGCGGAGAACGTGTTGCCCGAGACGCACAAGAGATACGGAGGCTTCATGGATTAAGAGCTGATGCAAAGATTCAAGACTCTCATCGTGGCAAAACAGTCCCTAATGTGTGCAGAGCTTACCAGTTAATGCTAATTTATCATGAGATTAAAGTCATTCTATAAAGATGGAGATTCATCATGGGTGATCCTTTGTGCGACTCTTTTGAGTCAATCATATTAGTGAAACAGTTTGAAAGCAAAACAATGTTATTATTTTAAATCCTATGTACATTTCTCAAAGTACAATAAATAAAATAAATCAAGCAGAGTACAATTAAATGAAAGCCTCTGATTATATGTTTTTCACTGTCTTGCAGAATAACTGTGCATTAGATTCACAATATTAAAAAATAAACAAAATAACCTATATTTTTAAACAAATGGTAAATATTTACATCGATTTCAGTTAAAAACAGTCATCTGTCATGTAGATACAATAAATAACGATCATACGACCTCATGTTGTCATTAGTTTCATGGTGAATCAAATGAATCAGTATTCAATTCATTTAAAAGCTGTAAGTAGTTCAAAAGAATCGAATCCCCATAGTGCATCATGAAGCCTGTCACCTTCGCACTTATGCGTACAGTATATCTCCTGAATAACGTCTGTTCAGTAGTTAAAAGTGAGTGGTTTTAGTGTTTTGTTTGAATGTTTACACCATGCCTTCCTCTATCTATCTATCTATCTATCCATCCATCCATCCATCCATCCATCCATCCATCCCTGGTTTATGGACAGATGGAACCTGTCGAGTTCAGGAATCACAATCGCTGCTTTCTCCGTCAAGTGTTAAAGTGATTTGTTTACACAAAATCATGCAATTTCTTTTTTAACCAGTAGGTCCAAGATTTCATCCAGGTGTTTATGATAATGGTGTGTTCCTCACGTTGATGTCAAAATGTGTATCAATCATTTCCAATTGATTGGCTGTAAACAGTACAATAAATGAATCTGACTGCAGGACAAACGCGAGCTTGTGTTTGTGTGGTTGTTTTTCCTTTTTTTGGGGGTGGGATGGGGGGTTTAATCTGAATTACTTTGGACACCTTGGGCACAACTTCACCAAATACAGTATGTCTAAGCTGACACTTGTAAGAGTCGACAAGTCGACGATGTGTACCTGGTAGTAGCTACAAACATCGTCTAAAGTTGAAAAGTTAAACTTAACTTTCATTCTGTGAAAAACTGATTGGCAAAATTGAAGGTGAGAACTAAAAATTGTGAGAAACCGACTGTGTTGTGAGCGGCACAATGGTGTACTGTAGTGGTAGGAGGGTCCGGGTTCGAATCCCGTCTCAGTGTACATGGAGTTCGCATATTCTTCCCGTGCTTGGTAGCTTTCCTTCAGCTACTCCGGACACACTCCTCCCACAGTCCAAAGACCTGCAAATTAGGCTAATTGGCATTCCCAAATTGGAGGACCTGGGTGGTTGCACAATTGTTGCTGCTGGCGGAGATAGTAGTGGTACAGTGGGTGGAATTGCAAGCATGGTTCCCAGGGGATGGTTTCAGGGATGATGACTTGGACCCAACCTAATGCGTTGTCCTCATCTCTTAAGATGATTGGGAGCTGAAAGAGGAATTCCCATCACTTCATCACATAGATTTCAACAAAATATTTTTATTTTTTTTAACTACTATAGAAAATCAGGTCTTTTGGGAAAATAAATGTTATTAAATGTTGGGTATTGCATGAAAATATGCAACCTGAAAGGTTTTTTTCTAAATTATTTTGGCCCACTTGGTTTCTTTATTAGCTTTCAGTGTGGCATGGTGGTGTATGTTCTGTTTGTGGTTGGTGGGTTTCCTCTGGGTTCTTTGGTTTCCCCCTACAGTCCAAAGACATGCGTCCAAAACTCTCTGTAGTGTGTGAGTGCTTGTGCCCTGCAATGGTTAGGTACCCCATCCAGGGTGTACACTGCCTTGTGTCTCCAGTCCCCTGTGTTAGGCTTCGGGTTTGAGAGTGAGTGACATGTTGTTTTTCCAAAATGGCTGGATAACATTCTAGAGTGCATTCAAATATGGGAAAGTTGCCATACGTGTTACACTCAGAATATTTTGTCCAGGGTATACTATAGATCCTCCTTTAATTAAATTGAGCTATACTGCAACTGCATTATCATTAAAACTAAAATAACTGATATGGTCTTGCCTTGCCTTCCTAATTATGGATCCTTCCTAAATCCTTTGAAAATCCTCTGAGTTATCTTGAAATCCAGCTTGAGTTTTGGCCAAATTGCTAATCGTTTAAAAACTTTCTTTAGTTTTCGCCTCACACATCCAAGGATGGGTGTTTTAATCTCACAGGAGTGAGATTTATGATGAATGAGTTTTATGATGGAGTTGTATTGGTAATATGAAAAAACCTGAATTGATTTGTTTGTGTGTAAGTGTGTGTGAGTGTTTGTGCTTGTGTGCATTTGTGCCGTAATGAGTGGGCACCCTATCTTGGGTGTTTCCCACTTCGTGCCCCTGGAATAGGCTCTAGACTCCTCCTGCGCCCCTACAATGGCTAGGTTCGATCTATTTAAATAAGAGAAAAGATTTGTCTGTACATTGGTCAGAACTCGCTCTTTCAGTGATTTTTTATATGTTTCATACATTGGAAAACCCAAAACCCATCTCAGAAACTGCTATGTCTGTATGTCTGTATGTCTGCCCAGCCAGAGTTTGTCGCAGCATCACGCAAAATTGGCGGAACAGAATTTTATGAAACTTTTGCAGTACTTAGATATCAGCCTGAAGTTTAACCCGCAGCATAAGTGGAATAAAAATGTTAAGTAAAAGCGATGTTATGTTCCTGATTTAATAATCCACTTTAAAATAGGTTTTTTTCTTAATGTAAACAAACACCTGCACCAATAGATATTAATTAGAAAAGCTAAACTAAATATTTTTACTGGGATTAATTCATATTTTCAATTCGGCGAAAATAACAGCGCTAAAGTGGTATAAGTGGATTTTAACGCGCTGGAGTCGCGTAAATGAATAAACTCATTCATTTATTGGTGTAATCATGTTCTCCTTAGATGCACAACACATTAAATGTGATTCCTCATTACTTTGGTTCAAGTAGAGTTATTATCTTTTCACCCATATGCCCTAAAGGTAGGAGTGTTCTTCAAAAAAATATATATTCTGGAATTTTCCCATCAGGTCACAGTTTGGCTGCAGTTCTCATAAAGTGATTCATGTACAGTGTTTAAAAAAATGCACATTATGTTCAGATTACATACCAAACAAATAAACAAAAAAAACACAAACAAACTTAAAAAAACTTTAACAAAAAAACACACACACACACACACTTATTCTCACCCTGCACATTGCCAAATCTAGTGAGTTTACTCCTGAAAAAGAAAAGCAGTCGATTTGGGACGCGTCCCGGAGGAACAATCACGTGACTCAGGCCGGTGTTACGCAATGACCCAGTAGTAGTGTCTGTGTGTCCGTGTGTGGGTGAGTGAGACATCAGTTCGGAACTGTTTAACTCTTACACACGGAGCAGGTAAGCGCTAAAGACTCGTAGATATCTATTTACTATAGTTAACGATTATTAAAATAGGAAATAATCTTGTTCGTTTAAGATCAGATAAGTTATATTACACCAAGTTTACTGTTCATTTATAAATATACTGCAATCCGTAAAAAAAATTTTTTGCTTTCTCTCTCCTAAACATGAACCGAGAACAGACATAAGGCATGGAAGTCTGGGATTTAAACCGTATAAAATGAGCCTAGACACAACATTTCGAAGTTTAGTAGTCGTTTTAGTTCATATTGTATCTTAAATGGACTTTGGAAAATGAAATCTCGCGATATTTCCCGCGTTTACCTTAAATGTGTCAAGTATCGCGATATTACAACCGACAGAAGTTTTTAAAAGCAGTTGTGTGCTGTAACAAGCCTCAGTCAGACTTTCTGTGTATTATGTTAATGTTTACACATTTTTAATAAAAGGTAAACATTATAAAAACAATAACTTAATAAATATAAAGAATGACACATGATATTTTGGATTGGCAATCAAAATTATGATTCTATAAGTATCACTCATTTTTAAAGATCCCGATTCGATATTATGTTTTCCACAATTTCGTTACAATTTTAAACCTTTTAAGAAATTTAATGAGTTATTAAATGTACCCCATTCTTTATGACATTAGTTCTCAGTTAAAAAAAAACCAAAACAAAACCTCCAGCTCTGGTGACTGACCGATCGACCCGTTCAGCTCTGTTATAAATGTAAAAAATAGTTTTAAAAATAAATTGGAGTCAGTGTGATGTAGTGACGAGAAGTTTAAAACATTTCAGTGACTCGTTTTTTTTAATCTTGTTCATCAAAATAAACTAAACTTTTTTTTGAGTCATTTAGTTCAATTCGTTCCTTTGATCAGAATTTAAATAAAATGTTGCATTTTCAATAAAAAGGGGGAATTGGACACGACTAAATTAGGGAGAAAATCTGGGGGAAATGAAATTGTGCTGTCATGGAATTGATGAAGTTCATAAATATATATACCGTGGGGCAAAAACTTATTTTTTAGCCACCAATTGTGCAAGTTCTCCCACTTAAAAAGATGAAAGAGGCCTGTAATTTTCATCATAGCTATACCTCAACTATAAGAGAATAGAAAATCACATTATAGGATTTTTTTATGAATTAATTGGTAAATTCCTCGGTAAAATAAGTATTTGGTCACCTACAAAGAAGAAAGATGTCTGGCTCTCACAGACCTGTAACTTCTTCTTTAAGAGGCTCCTCTGTCCTCCACTCATTACCTGTATTAATGGCATCTGTTATCAGTATAAAAGACACCTGTCCACAACATCAAATCGTCACACTCCAAACTTCACTATGGCCAAGACCAAAGAGCTGTCACAGGACATCAGAAACAAAATTGTAGACCTGCACCAGGCTGGGAAGACTGAGTCTGCAGTAGGTAAGCAGCTTGGTGTGAAGAAATCAACTGTGGGAGCAGTTATGAGAAAATGAAAGACATACAAGACCACTGATAATCTCCCTCGATCTGGGGCTCCATGCAAGATCTGACCCTGTGGGATCAAAAAGATCACAAGAACTGTGAGCAAAAATCCCAGAACCACACAGGGGGACCTAGTGAATGACCTGCAGAGAGCTGGAACCAAAGTAACTAAGGCTACCAACACACTGCGCCGCCAGGACTCAAATCCTGCAGGGCCAGACATGTCCCCCTGCTTAAGCCAGTACATGTCCAGGCCCGTCTGAAGTTTGCTAGAGAGCATTTGGATGATCCAGAAGAGGATTGGGAGAATGTCAAATGGTCAGATGAAACCAAAATAGAACTTTGTGTTTGGAAGAGAAAGAATGCTGAGTTGCATCCAAAGAACACCATACCTACTGTGAAGCATGGGGGTGGAAACATCAGGCTTTGGAGCTGTTTTACTGCAAAGGGACCAGGACGACTAATCCGTGTAAAGAAAAGAATGAATGGGACCATGTATCGTGAGATTTTGAGTGAAAACCTCCTTCTATCAGCAAGGGCACTGAAGATGAAACATGGCTGGGTCTTTCAGCATGACAATGATCCCAAACACACCGGCAACGAAGGAGTGGCTTCATAAGAAGCATTTCAAGGTCCTGGAGTGGTCTAGCCATCTGCAGATCTCAACCCCATAAAAAATCTTTGGAGGGAGTTGAAAGTCTGTGTTACCCAGCAACAGCCCCAAAACATCACTGCTCTAGAGGAGATCTGCATGGAGGAACGGGCCAAAATACCAGCAACAGTGTGTGACCCTCGTCTTTGCCAACAAAGTGTATATAACAAAGTATTGAGATGAAAATTTGTTATTGACCAAATACTTATTTTCCATCATAATTTGCTAAATAAATTCTTTAAAAATCCTACAATGTGCTTTTTTTTATTTCTTTTTTTTTATTTTGTCTCTCATATTTGAGGTTATACCTATGATGAAAATTACAGGCCTCTCTTATCTTTATAAATAAGGGAGAACTTGCACAATTGGTGGCTGAATATATACTTTTTGCCCCACTGTACTAGATCTCTTCTGAAATGTGTCTTGTACAGTATTTGCTCCCACTTCTCCCCTCCCTCAGGTCACACAGGTGGCGTTCAGAATGAATTTCCTCCTGGAGACTCTGCGTGTGCTGGTGCTCTCGGTCTATTACATCCTGGAATCCTGGGTGAAATTCCTCCTGCCAGTAGGGAAGAAGAGTCTGGCTGGGGAGACGGTGCTGATCACCGGAGCGGGCAGCGGCATCGGGCGCATCATGGCCACCGAGTTCGCCAGCATGGACGTCACGCTGGTGCTGTGGGACATCAACCTGGACGGGGTGAAGGAGACGGCTCAGGCGGTTAAAGAGAAGAGCGCTCGGAGTGTGCACTACTATCAGGTTGACTGCAGCGATCGGGCTGAGGTGTACCGAGTGGCAAAGCAGGTACGATCTCAGCATGAAGTATCATGATCATTCAAGAGATGTATGTTCCACATCATGTGTATTGTGATATAGATAGATTAAAAAAACTGTAAAATACATAATAATAATAATAATAATAATATTTTATTCAATGACTAGAAACATAAAAAATTATGAAATAATAAAAAATAATGTTTATTTAATTCTTACCAAAAAATTTAAAACAGTTAATAAAAAAGACACAATTTTTTAATTTTTTTAAATCTTTTTTTGTTTTTATTTTTTTTTTGCATTCTACCTGATATGATGTTTTTATATATAATTAAAACACATGTTTTCTTTCCCCTGTGTAATCTGTTTTCAGGTTAAACAGGAAGTTGGAGACGTCACTATCCTAATCAATAATGCCGGCATCGTCACCGGCAAGAAGTTCATGGATTCTCCAGACACCCTCGTCGAGAAGACGCTCCAAGTTAACACGATGGCTCACTTCTGGGTATTTATTCATATAATCGCTTTCGTTTTTTTTTAGCTCACGTAATTCATTTAAAATGATATGTCATGTCATACTTTTTATCCATTAATAGATATGTTTAATGTCGTGGAATGTGTGTGAAAGCGTTTAATTCTTGGTATCACTTACATTAGCGTGTCTGTAAACAGTAAGCATGAGCAGCTTTAACAGGTGAAGATTTACGGAATAAAGATTAAAAGTCATTCCTGTTTCAGACGTACAAAGCATTCCTTCCAGCGATGACGGAGAAAAACCACGGCCACCTGGTCTCCATCGCCAGTTCCGCAGGACTGATCGGTGTTAATGGTCTTGCAGGTAACGTCCTCGTGTCCTTCTCAGTCAAATAAACCCCAGGTTTACTGTGTTCACTGTTGCCCTGCTCATCAAACAGGTCGGGGCTTGCAGGCTGTAATCAATCCTTCAATGTACCTCCTTGGGGTCAAAATGACTGAAATGTCATAGTATGATGAACAGGTTTGAATTCACAGGGTTTGTGAACAGTTTGGCAGAAGAAAAAAGGATTCCGACAATCATTCGTTAAATGTCTTCTTAATTAAAAAAATTTAAAAAAATATTCACGTAATAAGTATATCATTGTAACAAATTGTAATATCCGCCTCTAACCAGTTTATAAAAAACATGTAAAAAAAAAAAAAAAAACACTTTGCTTTGTTATATAACATGTGAGATATAACATTAACTAAAATATTTTATATTTGATAAAATATAAACAAAAAAAATTGTAAAAAAAAAAGTTAAAATTTTCTTTGATTGATTAATTAATTTATTTTGCATTGAAAGTAACGATGTGCAGTGCATCAGAGACGCTCCACAAGTCTGAATGTGCATGAAACACACTCTCATGCACAAACATATTGAGCGAGTTCCTTTTTTTTTAACATTTGGAATCGGCTTGTGCTCCAGCTTCTCTTTCCTCTTCCAGCAGTTTGGTGTAACCTTCCACTTTACTGTAAGTGGAGGGTCTCAATTTGAGCAGTTGTGGATTCCTGAGATATCTGAACGTCCTCTAACCTGTCTTCGCCCCTCGGCACCAGTCCAAACACTTTAGTATAGTAATACAGTAAAGAAAGCATTACAGAGCTCTTGTGTTTTCATTTCTGGTGAATGAAGGCGTATAAGTGACATTTACAGAAGACTTTAAGCATTCAGCGGGTGCAACGCTGGAACCTTAAAAATTGACGGATAAATTGTCACCAACTTGTGGAAGAAAGAGACATGTCAACACAATGAGACTGTGTCTAGAGACCTGAAGTTGCACATTACAGAAACTTGGCTAGTTTGGCAGTCCTGACCTCGCTCCAAGCTTTGTTTGGGACATTAAGGGAGTTTCTGAGTGGCTGGCGTTTCAGGCGTAAATCAGACAGGTAGTCTGATCACATTATATGTCTCCGCTGTACTGAGAAAACTTTCCATCTTAATATCCAAACACTGGCGAAACGCTGGGAAGTTATAACCTGAATCCATATATATTTATAAAGAATTCTAATTTTTCACTTTTTTTGTTTTCTTTCAGATTATTGCGCAAGCAAGTTTGCTGCCGTGGGCTTTGCCGAGTCTGTAGCTCTGGAGCTAATAGCCACGGGAAAAGACGGCGTCAAGACGACTATAGTGTGTCCGTATTTCATCAACACAGGGATGTTTGACGGCTGTGGCACAAAGTGAGTAGAATAAGACCCCTACATACAAACGGGTTCCGTTTCCAGATCTCGTTCGTAAGTCCAATTTGTTCGTAAGTCCAACAAACACTGTCCACCTGGGCTCAGAACTCATTGTGATTCATCGACTAATCAAATTAAACGCCATGACCCTAAGAGGTTAAACGAAATACTTCAGTGTGGCCAAACTCTGTGATTCTTATTGCTTAGAGACTAAGATGTTGATTAACATATTATTATATGTTGCATCTCTAAAAGTAATGCAGTGTTTTTCTATAGTAGACACTATAAAGTTCGTTTCTGTCAGGAGGTGTTTATTTTGTAGACAGGTTGCGAGAGAAATGAGTCGGCCACACCAGTTTCGATAAATCAGTCCAGGAGCACGATAATAGAAAGTATCTGTCCTGTAAAGCTGTCCCAAAGGTATCCTCAACAATATCAAGTTCATAGTCCAATACAGTGTAAAACAGCTCTGGGACAAAATGGCGCCCGGGATTTCCCTCCTGATTTAAAGACGCAGAGACAACATTTCACTGTGAGATTCATTTCCTTAGGCGCGATTACGATTTTTGGCCGCACTGACACTGGAGACTCCTTCCATATACAGGTAGCTCTGTTTGTAAGTCGAATTTGTTCTTAAGTCCGACAAAGTGAGTCTTACATGCCTTTGACACGAAAATACATAAAAGCATACACAGAAATCTGTCTCCTTTCCCCACACTGGCAGTTTACTACATATTGCTTTTATGTATTTTCGTGTCAAAGGCATGTAAGACTTACTTTGTCGCACTTAAGAACAAATTCGACTTACAAACGTACTCCCGGAACAGAGCTACCTGTATATGGAAGGAGTCTCCAGTGTCAGTGCTGTCTAACACTGAGGTTTCCAACTGCATAAGGACACGATGTTAAGGTTTCTCTGAAACATGTAAAACAGCATCTTTTTTTTTTATTAATAATTTGAAGAATAAAATAACAGAGGCTAGAGAGAAAAAGACAGGAGTTGTTTTCATGTCTTACAACATGAAATGTAAAAAGAAAGGGATTTTTTTCAACCTGCTGTGGTGTAAGAGGGATAAATCCCTTCTGGACGTGCTGTTATGGGTGATGACAGAAACTCTGTTACTCTGCTGTTATAAATTTTTTGCTCTAACAGCATGGCACACATATGGTTTATTATTTTCTGCATGTATGTAATGGTTTTGCCACAGAACTACAGTCAATGTATAGAATGTATATTTTTCATCCACATCTGCTCAGTATTTTTGGACTAGTTTTCCCGCACTCACCAAAACAGTCACCAAACCCTCCTTCTTTAGCTTTTTTGATGATGTAGTTAGTGGTGTCCCTTATTCGCACCCTGACACACATTCTGATTGTTTTTTTGTTTTTTTTCAGATGGCCGCATTTCCTTCCCCTCCTGGAACCTGAATATGTTGCGAAGAAGATCTTGAACGCCATTCAGACAGAACAGCCCTTTCTTTTAATGCCAAGGAGCATGTACCTTTTAAACTTTTTGAAAAGGTAAGCCCTAATTAGGTTGCTTATAGTGCACGTTTAAGGGTTTTCTTGTTTTAAAGGGAGAATAGAAATCTTTTCATGGGTAAAGAGGCGTTTAAGTCAAAGTGGGACTTAAGTGGGACTTTAAAATAACAGCCCAGGGGTGCCAAAACTATGCACGCCACTGTATACATGGCATGGTGTTGTTAAAAAAAATTTGAACATTTTTATATATATAGCTGCTCTTATGGATGATCTACAACTTAAAACTATAAACAGATAAAATATCCTGTTAAAAACATGCTGTTGTCGAGGCTGTTATCAGTAAATCACCAAACGTTGAATGCTTGCTTCATCACACCACCCTGTTCCTGATTATTTATTTTGATTATTGCTTTGACAGCATGACATGGAGTGTTTTATTTTTCGTTAACAATAAATCTTTATCTCTATACAGTTCAATTTCTGTAAATCTACTTCGTGAAAATGTTCTAATCTAAATAAAAAACTTCTTATAAACTAAATTTAAAGATGAATATTCAAAAGCAAAAGTTGAGCGAATCATATTTTAAAATGTAGCCTGAGTCAAAAAAAAAAAAAGGACAGTGGAGCCTTGGATTACGAGCATAATTTGTTTCGGAAGTGGGCTTGTATTACAAAACACTCTAAAAACAAATCTAATTTTCCCATAAGAAATAATGGAAACTCAAATTATTCGTTCCACAGCTGAAAGAATAAATACATAAAAATAATTAACACAAAATATAAAGTAAAAATAAAACAAATTTACCTGCACTTTATCTTTTTAAAAAAAGTAACAAAAATCCTGACAGATAAGTGTGTTTGTGCGCGCAGGCGCTGTGCGTGTGTTCTCCTCCTTCTCGTCTTACACACTTACGTTTCCTTCACTCTTTTTCACGCTAACGGAATCACTGCTGTAAAGTAAAAATAAAACTAATTAACCTCTACTTTACCTTTGAAAAGAATCACGACAGCGCAGTGTTTCTGTGTAAAGCAGAGAGAAAGAGTGTGTGTGTGTCTGTGTGTGTCTGTGAAGGCGAAAGTAGGAGGGGTCTGTGTGTGTGTGTGTGTGTGTGTGTGTGTGTGTTTGTGTGTGTGTGGAAAAAGTGGATTTTTAACCCCTCTAATGAGACTTGCTTTTGCTTTACACATGCTCTACACACACACATACAGACACAAAATAAAATATGTTTTACACGCACACACGTGGTCACCGTGTTATAGTAAACAGTACATGTGTGCACGGATGTTGATTATACCATTAAGAGACGCGCACTAAGACCCAGCAGAAGGCGATTACCCACAATTCCGCAGCGCAAAAGAGAGAAAAACCTTTGGCTCAGTTGTGATCACGTGACGCTCGGTGTCAAAACAAGAAGCGCATGCGTGATACATGATACACGGTGCTCGTAAACCAAGACTTGTTCATTTTCCAAGTCAAAATCTATTAAAAATCTTTGCTTATATTGTGGAACACTCACAAACCACGTTACTCGTAATCCGAGGTTTTACTGTATTAGTTTTAGAGCAAAGGTACGTAGTGTGTGTTTGAGAAAAGCACATGCTGGCTCTGGTCAAACTGGTTATAAGAGCAAATTGTCAGAGATTCTTGTCTTATCTTTCATAAAACGTTGGTGTTTTCTGTTACGTTTTAATTTATCTGATCTTTCTTGAGGAAGTCTTTGTGTGGCTGTGACAAAGCTGAGATAAATCAACACCTGTCAGGCCTGAGGCGGCTCTGCTGTTATTGGGGTGACGGGGGTGGGGGGGGGAAGGGGGGTGATATAATATCCTGAAGCTTGTGTATATTTTGGATCATTTGAACTTAAACATTTCTTAGGTTCTACACACACAACAATTCTTAGGTTTATTTCTTTACGGGAGCTAAGGTGTAGATGTAGATAACTGATGCGCATTAGGATTAAAATACAGCATGACAGTTAATACTGTGCATCAATGTGAAGTAAAGATGCGAGTTAAAATTACTTTTTTAAGGCGAGAGCATTTAATTGACATCACACACAGTCTGCCATATTCACTTCCTTACTTTTTTGAACAAGTCTAAAGTCTAAACCTGTTGTACTTGAACATAGTTCAAGTGACTATATCTAACTTTATCTTTATCACTGTATTTTTTTCTTATTAAAAAACGTTTTTCTTGTCAGAAGTGATGCATGGTTGTGTACAAAGCACAGAAACCAGGCAAGATTCTAAAACTTACCACCAAAACAAAAACTGCACGTACAGTAATATCATATGGGTGTAAACGTAAGGCAGTGTTTCCCAAACTGTGGGCCATTTACAATGAATAAGTTCGAAAAGTGTTAAAAAATTTGGTAGAAAGGTTTTTCATATTGAATTTCTGATTACCACAAAATACATATGATAAAATATTTAATAGTTAAAGTCATCAGAACTAATAAAACTTGATTCATTTTGTTCTCGTTTTTTTTTTATTTAAGAAATTTATTTTAAAGGGATATTTCATGTTATACAAGTACAGTGGAACCTTGGATTACGAGCATAATTCATTCTGGAAACAAAAGCAAATTTTTCCATAAGAAATGATGGAAACTCAAATTATTTGTTCCACAGCCCCAAAAAATAAATACATAAAAAAAATAATTAACACAAAATATAAAGTAAAAATGAAACATTTAACCTGCACTGTACCTTAAAAAAAAGGTATGTTTTTGTACGCACTGTTTATGTGCGCAGGAGCTGTGTGTGTGTTTATGTGTGTGTGTGTGTGTGAAGCTAAAGTAAGAGAAGAGGAGGGATTAGACCCCCCTCTCCTTCTTCTCGTCCTGCACAGTAACCCTTCCTCCTCTCTTATTTGAGTGTTTCACATACACACACACACACACACATTAACGGAAAAACTGTTTTATCAGAAAAATTTGCGAGAAACATCGTTATTGACACTCGCGTGAGCGCGTACTAACGGAATAACTGCTGTAAAGCATGTGTGTGTACTCTGTGTCCACTGTAGTTTGATTTAAATACATATTTATAAATCATATAGTCATAAGAAAGTTATTTATTTATTTCAAATTTGACAAGGCAGGATATTACAGCACAAAACCCTGAAATGTGTCAAATGTACACATACTCCAAGACAATCATTTACTTAATATAATCCAAATAAAAAGTAACTGATATACAAGCATGATAAATTAATATACAAGCAAAATAATAATAATTATTATTATATAAAAAAATAACACATATACACAGAAAAGGCATCCTAATCAAGCACATAAGAGTTACCTGTACACCAGTTCATGATGGATAGTTGATTGATTCAGAGCGCCCAGTGTTCCTGAATTCACGTTTCAGTTAACACACATTAACACTCTGATTCTGATTCAAAACAAATGTGACCCATTTCAAAATAAAATGTTTCCCAAATATTATTATTATTATTATTATTATTATTATTATTATTATAAGGCTTCAGAACTATTAAAACTCAACAAAATTAATTATTATCATTTTCTTTGGTTTTGGTGGTTTCTAGAAATCAGATACACAAATAGAAAGCTGGAAAATTCCATGTTTTCATTATGTGCTATTTAGACCAGGATCCTAAAACTGGGGAACATAGGACGTCATGCTCCTATTGTGTGCCATACAAATCTTATAGGAACAAACGACCCTGGGAACGTAGGCATGACCCCGTCCTTATTCCTCAATGAGTGGGCTTGTTTTTTTCTTGCACCATAAAAACAAAGCCAGTTGTCTCCCATAAATTTGTGATTTGTTTATTTATTTATTTATTTATTTATTTATTCACAGTTTCCTGCCGTTTAAGGATGCCGTGATCCTGGGCATGTACTTCGGAGCTTTCAACTTCATGGACACTTTCAAAGGAAGACAAAAGAAACTGAATTAATCCGAGTTAGATTTGGGCGTTTTTGTTAATTCAGCATAATTTTATTCATCATTTTGTTGTAAAGAATACAAAACTTCTTTAACTTTTTTTTTTTTTTTTTTTTTTTTACAAAGGAACCAAACTATACATCAGATCCCGAATGTGTTCCAGTGGTGCCTTGTTGAACCTGCATTATTGAGTCTGTTTACACTTGACGAACCGTCCACTTGAAGGGCATTCTTTACTTTGTTAGACATCGATGTGTACGATCAAAGACATTAATACACTGCTGGTATTTGAGTTTTAGTTTTGAGTTTAATTTTTTTTTTTTCTTTTTAAGTTTAGAAATGTTACGAAATACACTGAGGGACATCATTTTGTTTGTTAACATACAATAGTTTATTAAATATTAGAAATTATCAGTTTAACAGCAAACAAAACAGAACATTTTCACTGTCAGGAAGCAGCTGTCAGTTTTTGATGCCTGTTTTGAAATAAAATATTTTGAATGATGTTTTCATTCTGTATAAAATTGAAACCATAAAAGACTAATTTTGCCTGTTTCACTTTTTTACTTGCCATGATTAATAACACATTATTGACCGCTAAGCTGGTAAGATAAGGGCAACATATCTGATTTTAAGAAGGTTGAAAGCGTGTTGTTAATTCTAACATACTGTAACACCTCCAGGGTTGGATTCCCGCCTTGGTGTCTGTGTGCATGGAATTTGCATGTTCTCTCCGTGCTTGGTGGGTTTCCTCCGGGTACTCCGGTTTTCTTCCCCTGCAGATTAAGCTTGTTGGCGTACCCAAAGCTGATGATAAGAATGGCTAGACTGGTTGAAGCTAACGCAGGAAGGCTCAGGATGCACAGCCAAGTGAACCAGGATTGCAATCCTGCACCAACTGTAGCCTCAGATCCCTGTTTGTTGGGAGGAATAGTTCTTAATTTTTAATTTTTTCCTGATATCTGATTTTGTGTTTACCCTGAAATTAGACGCTTGCAACCTTTTACCATTTTTTTTAAATCTATTTTGATTAAACAATTCACTGTTAGACTTTTACAGCCCTGATATGAACTTAGAATCACACTGCCCTCTAGTGGGCTCCAAACTCAAACACATTCATTAGCTCTCCTTAAGTCCACCTTTTTTTCATACTATTTGGCTGTTGTTTAAATGGCACTGAACCTTCAAAAAGATTGTTACAAGATTTTGAGATAAAATAGGACTGAATAACTGACAAATATGCAGGATTTTAATAAATATTGTCTAAGCTAAAAAGGTTTGTTTCTAACCTAAAAAAAAAAAAAAAATCATTATTAATATTTTTAAACGTAATTGCCGTACATTAATGTTTATAACACACTGGTACATACGGTCATGAAAAAAAGAAAGTACACTTATAGCCAATTCTATGCTTTTATTTGTTGGTGCATAAATAACAATGATCAGGTGGTCCTCGGTATGTCCGGACGGTCCTCAGAACATTTGATTCAAGGTGAGACAAGGTGATGGTTCTCAGTATGTTTGAATGGTCCTGGTACGTTTGGGTGGTTCTTGGTACAATACATTTAAAATGAAAGAAAAATGAGAAATCAAAAAAAAACATAACACTAAATTTATGTCTTTTGTTAAAGACGTTTTTTAAATTTAATTTGTTTGGAATTAAACAATCACACAATTTATCAATAATCACCCTCATTTACAATGAAACTTTAAAACTAAAAATAATTTACTGTTTTATGTTTGTTTTTATTTGTATGAATCACAACGATAATCAAAAACCAAACCTGAAATCATTTAAATGTATTTCAGATTGCAAATCTGATTTAATTTAAATGATACTGTGACACTGTGAGGAAAATAGTTATTCATTCATGAGCAGACTCTCGTCTCATCTGTTTGTCCGGATAACACGTCGTTATTCAGAGAAATGAAGAGAAGAATCAGTTCTACAGACCTGCACTCATTCAGATAAACCACCAAATACCTGCTCAGTCAAACTTTCCACATCTCTTTCAGTTTTCTGTTAAATGAACATAACACACACATACCAATGAATATCTGAATACATATTAAATAATTTGCCTTAACAAACCATAGTAGTTTTATGTGCAGTATATATTACCTCCAATTTATTCTCCAGTAGTTCCAGGGCAAATTGAACAGAATCGTAACTAAAAAACATATTTTGTGGCATTTTGCTCATGGCTTCATCAACTTTTTTTTTGAACGAGTCTGGGATTCCCGTCTTCTTTCTATAAATTGCAAATTTCCTGTCTGCCGAGAATGTGTTCATGTGCACTTTGTTCACGACACTGGTCACGAGTAATCCAATCTTTTGTGCTAGTGAAAAGAAACAAGGTGTAAATTTTATTTTCTTCGTAAAAAAAAAACCTTCATGTATTAAACTCTCTAGATTTAATACATGTAAGTTACAGTACATATTCCATATGCCTTTTTATTTGGTATTTTTGTTTAGATGATTACTGCTTAGAGCTAGAGTTTGCAAAATCGCAAACATATGGAATCTCAAAATATTAGAATAATCAATTAAATCAATCAAAAAAGGATTGACAATATGGAAATTTGAAAAATAGATGTTCATTTATACACTCAATATTGGTCAGGGCCCCTCATGTGTGAGCTGAACTAGACCAAGAGGTACACGGTATTTACACTGTATGAATATTATTTTACTTAAACACGAAATTAAATATTCTAATATTTTGAGATATTGGATTTTTGATTTTCATGAGCTGAAAGCCATAATCAAAAGGAAAAAAAGGACATGTAATGAGTCTAGAATATTCCACTTTAACATTTTAAATTAGATTACAAAAGAAAATTTAACTTAAACACACACACACACACACACACACACACACAGAAAGAGATTTACATGTGAACTGAATAATCTCTGGTCCCTTTTCATGGCAGCAGACTCCAGCATAGTACGATTCAAAGACAGATATCCCACTTTGCACAATGAACAAGTCTCCTAGTTTAGCATTTCCACTGTATTCATCAGAAAATCCTTTGACAACATTAAAGCCCTTTGGTTTAGCGCCAGAGGAAATCTTCTTGCAGTCAGATTCAGTTGGCTGGGGAAAAAAAACATAAAACATCAACTATCAAATGAAATGTTGTCATTATTATTGTTATTAATGTTAATGTTATTATTGTGCATGGAAATAAATAGTTTTACCGCCAGATAAATTTCAAGAAGTTCTAGGACAAACTCAATACAGTTGTATTCAGAAAAATTATTTTCTAGACGTCTGCTCATTGCTTCTTCGACATTTTCTTTGAATGACCGAGGGATTTCCGAGATCTTCCTGTAAATTGCAAATCTGTTCCCTCCGGTGAACCCATCCACATTTATTTTGCCTATTTCTGTATGGTTGAAAAATGTTCCTATTAAGGTAGAAAAAAAAATGAATGTGCACATTACTCCACATTTTATCTCTGCATTATATAGACCTTTAGATATGATGTCATGGTAGACAGTAAAGGAAACATGGCATGGTTAGTTTAGCTGTTTGCATTTGTTTCAAAAGCTTTATATTGTGGAAAAAAGTGAGATTAGGACATTTGTGTTTCTTGTTCCTTAATTTAATTAAGATATTTAGTTTTATTCATTTATTTTATTACATTTATTTTATTATTTGGAAATGTCAGAATTTGTACATTATTTCATAATTCTGTATAAATTTTGTTTTTAAAAAAATGATTGAATGAATCGGAATATTGAACTGAATAGTCTTTATACTAAATACTTACTCTTACTTAAGTAATGACTCTTAATGACTTGAAGTAAATACTCTTAATTTTGAATGACTACTTTTTACTTCTATTTGAGTAATATAACTTTGAAGTACAGCTACTCTTACTTGAGTAAAATTTTTGCCTACTTTTCTCACCTCTGGGTATTTAACATTATACAGTGTTCTCCTCTCCAAGATGTAAAGTTTTTGGCCGATTCCACTAACTGGTCAGAAGAGGGCAGCACAGACTCTCAGCTCCACATAAACAGATTTCTTAAAGCGTGTAACTATTATCACTAAGGACACATTTCATTAACATGCATGAAAGGAGTCTCCTGTAACAGTAACTTTAGTGTTTCTGACAGAATAGGTTTAGCTTTAGGAATTAACATGACAAGTTTAGGGTTATTTTTGTTCTTCTAAGCTGTATTCGTATTATAGGCTAGACGTACAGTATCATGCTACAGATAGATGTATTCATATTATGTCACATCAGTCTTAAAGAAATCCGGCCTTGACCCTTCTGACATGACCAACTACCGACCAATCTCGAATCTTCCACTACTTTCAACTTGAAAAAGTTGTTGCTGTTCAACTATAGTCATATTTGTCATCTCATTTTATTTGTAATCTGTATGAATGTTTTCAATCTGGTTTTCGCTCTCACCATAGCACCGAGACAGCACAGTTATCAATGACCTTCTTATGGCCTCTGATGCTGGCTCTGTTAGCATTTTAATTCTTTTAGATCTTTCTTCTGCGTTTGACACTATCTCTCACAGTATTCTCATTTCACGACTCTCTGCTCTTGGTATTTCTGGAACTGCCTTAGTTTGGTTTACTTCTTATCTGTCTGACCGTCAACATTATATTACTATCCGCCATGCTAAATCCTCTACTGCTCCCGTTTCTCATGGTGTTCCTCAGGGTTCTGTTCTTGGCCCTCTACTCTTCATCTTCTATTTGTTTCCTCTAGGTAAAATCATCGGCCGTCACCGTTTCAATTTCCACTGCTATGCAGACGACACTCAACTCTATACCAGCTTTTGACACTATCATCCCTTTCCCACTAACACCATTTCAGTTTATATTGATGACATAAATGCTTGGATGACCAGTAACCTTCTCAAACTCAATACTGATAAAACAGATGTTCTACTTGTTGGTTCACCAAAAAACGTTGCTCCTTTCTGTACTGATACTGGTAACATTTCCAAGACCTTTGTTAGACCTTACACCTCCGTTAAAAATCTGGGTATAACTTTTGACTCCTATCTCTCTTTCCTACCTTAAATTTCATCACTTACTAAATCTGCCTTCTATCACCGCCGCAATATAGCTCGTTTTTACGCCCTTCTTAAACATGAAGGATGCTGAGACACTGGTTCACGCTTTTCATTTCATCCTACACAGACTTCTCTGGCTACCCGTTCCCTTCCGTATTTAATACAAGATTCTCCTCTTCACAGCATTTCATGGCCCCCCATATATTTCTGGTCTTAATTATACTTACTCCCCAGTTTTCACACTGCAGATGATGGTCTACTGTTAATTTCTTGCTATAGATTAGCATCATTCGGTGGACGAGCATTTAGTATTTCTGCTCCTGCGGCCCAACAGTGGCAACTTGGTGGTTGTGGGGTTTGAACCTGGGATCTTCCGAACCGTAGTCCAATGCCTTGTCCACTGAGCTACCCCTGGCCCTTGCTTTAGATTCATGTTTATCTGTATTCCGTTTTTGTTGTTTTTAGTTGTCTTTTGCTGTGTATAAATATTTCTGTAATTGTAAAGCGAACTCGAGTTTCTAGAACGGCGCTAAATAAAAAAACTTATTAGTATTATTTATTATTATGTACAATTGCTTCATACTATGTCTTAATAAGACTGACGCCCCCTCCACTCAAACACCCCCCCTCCACATACACCTCCCATACCCCAAACTCCTCCATCAGTCAGTTTTTACAATAGTAATGTTGTTCCATACCCGAATCCATTTATGTATCTGTACTCTCTGATACGGCGAATTTGGGTTTTTGAGTCATAAAAGCTCCAGTAACAAGAATGAGCAGAGTATAGATCTAAATAGGTTTAACATCATCATCAAAAATAGTGAAACAGTTAGCTCTTACTTTTCTAACTTTAAGAAAGTCTGATGAGGAAGAAACGACTTTTAAAGCTGTTATAATGTAAGTGAGAACCGATTCGACTAATTTGTTTCACAAAAATTCAAAAATTAAATTACTAATTGTTCTATGCCACTTATCCTGTACAGGGTCACTGGGGGCCCGAATCCTATCCCAAAGGACCCGGGGCACGAGGCAGGGTACACCCTGGGAGGGATGTCAGTCAATCACAGGGCATACAAGAACACAACACGGGCAATTTGGAAACGCCAACTAGTTTAAACTGCATGTTTTTGGATTGTGGAAGTAAAGCAGAGTACCAAGAGGAAACCCATCAAAGCAAAAGAAGAACATGCAAACTCCACACACACAAACCGGAGAGCAGTGTGAGGCCACAGTGCTAACCATAAACGACCATAAATTAAAGAAAAAGTAATCAATTGTCTAGTCAGACAACACGGTAACTCTTGCCAAGAACACACACACAAACACACACACACACTGTTTATCCCTTAATGATATTACATTATACAGAATTTGCTTCTTTATGCATTTAGCCGTATTATAAGCATTACAAAAGTGCTTTACTTTTTAACTGAACGATCTGTCCGTCTAAGTACACCCCAGCATCGTAGACCTTTTTATCACGTTGCACGATGAAGACGTCTCCGTTCCGGTCATGTCCAGTGTGTTCCTGTTTCAACTTCTTAACAACTCTGAACATCGGTTCTTTAACGCGTTTCCTCTCCATGATCTCATACAACTGTACCTATTAAAAAAAGCAGATTTTACAATGCACACTTATTGTTATTAACTTATACATCTGAGTGGCTGGGGTTAGTTGATTAATAAACCAGAGACTCAAACCCGGGCCGGGGCAGTAAAAGTGTCTGTCGCTAGCTGTTAGTCCACCAGGGATCAGGTATGATTTGCAAATGATTCGACTTTTATTTATCTTATGGTGTCAAATTAATTTATGTGTTTAAGCTCATCACACGTTAAACGTTCACACTTCAAAAAAAATAAAAAACTCACACACACAAAACAAGTCGTCACAAAGTTATCAGAACATCATAAACATTACGGGAGAACAGAGACCCTTCCCAAATTGACAATTCAGCACCTTAATAAAAAAAAAAAAAAAAAGATTTTACTTTAAAATACATAAAGTTGAAGGTAATTTCTTTGTACCTGTATGTCTGCTGTAGTTCCTTCTCTTAAATTCTTATCATCTCAGAAACGAAACTGAAATGTTTATTGTTTTACAATATGAAATCATTGCCTGTGACGATACCTGTTAGCAATTGGACATTGTACTCTGATAAAGAGACATTAACGATTCCTTCTGTTCCCATAAGAAGCACCCATAAGAAATTTAAGCGGGGTAGTCTGATGGTATATACTGTAGTACTGTACAACAGGATTTTTGAAAATACCATGGCTGATATACTGTAGTACATGTGCCACACTATGGAACATGATTGGCCAATATATGTACTTTGGTATGGTACTATGTGCCAAAAAAAGTGTCAAGAAATACTTTATTATACATGTTAATGTACCATAATGAAAATATATCTTTTTTTTTTAATATATACATTTTAACTTTTATGGTCTCCTCCAAAGGTTAATACACAATTCTTTGGTGATCCTTGGGTACCACTGTGGCTACCAAAGTTCAGCAGGTATCTACAGTACTATGGTACTGTCTATATTATACTACATCAGTAATATGTACTAAAATATGTAATATGGTACAGTATATACAGAACAATCATGCCATAATAGACACCTACTAAACACTGGTAGCCACTGTAGTACCCAGTTAGTCCAATGGTATTCACAAAGTATTGCGGTAACACTAAAAATACTACCACAGTACTCACTTATAGAGTATCTACCCCGATACTCTATAAGGTCCTATGGTGCTTACTGTGGTACAGTGGTATATGCCATCGTAAACTCTCATATGGGGAACTTTATGGGGTGACTTTACTTTACACCACATTTGCTTGTTTAAAGGTCTCCACTTTACTTATTTTGCTGCTCTTTAAGGTAACATTACATCATTAAATCTTTAATTCTGTACCTTCAATTTAATGTTATTTCTATTGTGCATTTACAGTAGAAATATCTTTTATAAAAGCCGAAAAGGGTTGTGATTTATAGTTTCAAATAAAATACAGATATATCTTAAAATTTTGAAAAACACAAAAAACAACCCTCTTAGATGTCACGTTAAGTCAATTAGGCTTTTATTTTTATTTCACAGTAAAACAGAAGAACGTTCCTTCAGGTGCAAAGTACTAAATGCAACATAAATTAACAAAACTTCCCTGGGATGTAAATCAGCTCAGCCCATATTCAAACAGTAACAGGAGAGGAGCACCCAAACATTCTGCTTCACCAAAACACTCTGAGTCCTTCAGATCTGTTCCGGTACTTGTTAACAAAAGGTTTGACTACATAGGTTTTTAGCCTGAAGTTAAACACTAACAAAAAGACTGTTCTGTAACTTTGAAAGAGAAAGCTCTTCCCCCTGCTGTAGCCTTCATTAAATGAGGTACCAACAAACATCCTGCACCTTAGATTAAAGTAGGCGTGACGGATTGTTAAATACCAGGGGTTTGCTCGGGGACTGTCCAGTGCTGAACGCCTGTGACAAACAGTGCACGTTTAAAACACCAGATGGCGCTTGTGTTTTGATGGGGTCAGATTCTCATTCAATAATCTCAAGTTTGGTTCTATTACATTTTCTCATGATTACCTGCCTGGACAGCGTGCCTGCACGTCCCTCATGATTCGTGAGCATGACTAATGATAACTTTGAAATTAGACAAATTTATAGGGAATTAAATTTTTTTATTTATTTATGCTCATAAATCTATACTTATTTATAAGTGCACCATCAAAGGATCTTGTGTTCATTTTTGAGTGGCTCTGTGCACTGGACCTAAAATAAATAATGACCCATTAAACAATTGAACAAATGAATGAAATGGTAAAGAAATGTTACATTTATTGAATGAATGAAACATACAGTAGATGAAACAATGACCATGGTCCCTAATAAAAATGTGTGTATCTGTGCAAGGCAAAGTGTGTGTGTCTGTGTCTGTGTGTGTGTGTGTGTGTGTGTGTGTGAGGGAGAGAATGAGAGAGAGAGAAGGAGAGAAAGAGAGAAGCCCCGAAGTCAGAGTCAGATGTTCATTGCATTCAGTGTGGATTAAATCCCCCAGTGAGTGTGTGTGTGTGTGTGTGTGTGTGTGTGTGTGTCTGTCGTTATGTAGAGCTGTAAGCGTGTGTGGAGATGGCGAAACACAGCCCGGTTCCGACCGGTTTTTATGGTAAGATAAAGCTCACTGTTTATTTGTACACTGAGTGATGAAGTGCAGCAGGATTTGCAAGTAGCTTACGAATATAATGTGTGTGTGTGTGTGTGTGTGTGTGTGTGTGTGTGTGTGTGCATGTGTGTGTGATGGGTAAAGTAGCTTATACTGTAAATAACTGTAAATATGATGTTATGTGTATGTGTGTTAGGTAAAGTAGCTTATTGGTGTGTGTGTGTGTGTGTTTGTGTGTGTGTGTGTGTGTGTGTGTGTTACACTTGACATGTGATGGTAGGGTGTTATGTGTTTATATGATTTTCTCATTGATGAAAAGACTTGGAATGTCCAACATGTCTTATACTGTGGTGTGTGTGTGTGTGTGTGTGTGTGTGTGTGTGTGTGTGTGTGTGTGTGTGTGTGTGCTCTTACATACATACTGTATTCAGGTTTGTTTAAAGTTTTTGGAGGTCAGTCCTTTAATAGACGTTATAATGTACACTGTATCAGTTGACTGAAATCTTACATCCTGCGATGTCAAAATACGATAATCAGGCAGATGTGATCCTTGAGGAGCAGACGCTCTGGAGAACCAAATGATTCATTCTGTACGTGCTGAGATGTACAGTAGAGCTGTATGTTTCCCCAAAGCTTCAGGACAGAATAGTTTACGCTTTCTTGGTGACATGAGATTCTCTCTCTCTCTCTCTCTCAGGAAAATAGGGATGCTGGTAAAGGAACAACTCTTTATAGCCGCTTTAAAATAAATGAGAACAGGAACTTGTTTCACATCATTAACTATAAACAGAAAAAAAGTATGAAATGTAATTCTAAAAATTCTGCTGTCTTATAAGAGGATTGAAACACTCCGGGACATGCTGTTATTGGAAAATAATCAACCTCGTGGGGATTGAGATGATGATGCCTAACAACAGATGAAGCTTCTCAGAAAAATCATGTTTTTAGACCTGGATTTTATTCCTGTAGAGCAGAATTACCAGTGGACCAGTCCTGAATTCAAATTTAAGAAGGTCCAGCCTTTGAACTAAGGTTCGAATTTGTATGTTTGTGTTAGGATTTATATCTTTATATATGACCAGATTAAAATTCCAATAGCATTTCAATAATATTTATTGTCAGTTTTTTAGTATCTGTGTGTTTTTTAGTTTTTTAGTTTTTTAGTATCTGTATTTTTTGTTTTTTAGTATCTTTTTTTATCAACATGTGGACAAGTTAACCTTTGATGGTATATTTCCTTGTATTTGTATGTTTACAATACAAACAATAATCTTCAATCACTCCTTGTTAATCAATCTTTTTCTCTCCGTTCGGGTTATTTTACACGCCCTCACCTCGGACTGCTGGGGATGTCTTTGCTCTAGTGACCCGTGTTTTATCTCATAGTGGCGCTTCACATTCCTGCTTTTTATCATCACCATGGTCTAGAACGTACAGGAAGAAACTGGTTTTAAAATTCCTGCAGGAAGAATTAATATATATTAATATATATTTAATTACATATTAATATATATCTGTCCATGCTCTACTGTATATCTTTGAAAGTTAAACTTCCATAGTCTAGTTTCCTTTTCTTGGAGTAAGCCATGCTGTGTATACAGTAGATGGTAAACTATTGGGGTTGATTGGCTCTGTTGAGTGACACGTATCACCCCGCCCACCACAAGGGGAAAAAATGCTAGATTACTGGTATATAAAATATTCTCGTTTATCAGAAAAGCATCAGGGTCCGACATTTAGTGACGCCTGCCATAGATGGTGTTATTCCCACTCTCTCTCTCTAGCTTTGGAGAGAGCTTTAGACAGGTTGGAGAGGCAGGTGCAAGAAAAATGCACTTTGGAGGTAATGTGATAAGCTGATCGCATTACTCACGTTGTGTCCCGGAGTGTGAACAGGAAATAAAGTTGTTGTTCAGAAGATTTGAACCCCAGAGGACCTTTCTCTCAGATCACTCAGATCTCTCAGACCCTGGCAAACAGTGACCACCCAACACAATGGAATCAAAAACAAACGCAACATCGCTGGCCAGAAAATATCTTCATCCAACAGTAAAGGAAAGAGTCTCGAGTGTCAGGCCTAGCCTGAAACAGTATCAGTGGAGGCATGATTAAATGTTGGTTTCCCCAAACAGCACACAAACATCTCGCTAACATCAGCCTCAGAGCAGCGCTCGGCCTCTTCCTTACAACGTCTGACCAGCATTGGCGGAGCTTCTGATGTCTAGTGCTCTACTTGTCCAGCTCATCATCTCAGCTAGGTCAGTTTCGGGTTGGCCGTTCTACCGGAAGCTTCTACTGCACATGTTTGTTTGGGCGGTGTCAGGGTTAACCCCTAGAGGGCGCCTTGCGCTCTGAAAATCTTTTTCTTCTGTTTGTTGTTGTTTAGTGCTTGTGTTTGTTAATGTTTGTTTTCCTTATTAAAATACTATTTAAGTCTTAACCTTTGCGCTTATGTCTCGCCTGCAACACAACAACTATCGGGACAGGTGGAAATATATTGTGCTGTTAAACTGTGCGTTCTCATAATTACTGGAGGACTCCAGTAGGGGGCACAATTGAGAGGTAACATATATGGTGATACTCAAGGAGCTTAGTGAGCGTTTCGACTTTTAAGACAGTTCTTATCTCCTGCCAACTGGTGTGACGTGTATAATTGTCATTAACGATAAAGATACATCATAGAGGTGGGGTAACTTCAAATCTGGTCACACAAACTTCTCCTTGAAGGCATTTTTAACGTCCCTACTGTTTATATGCATATTGCTTCTTGGAGGTGTGTCATGCTAATTTCTAAGGACGTGCGCAAGCTACATACCAAACGACCATGAGGTAGCCGTCATGCGCAGGCATACGTGTTGTTAAAGGGAAGTATATTCCCACCATTTGCTGCTTGCAATGCACAAGAGCAGACACTCACAGGTAAAACAAAAGTACATGGACTTGCTTTTATGCACAATAGTAATGTTCTGCCACTTGGGGTCTCGCAATTAAAGCAAGAGAACATCTGTTTAACAGCTGTGGACTGTGATGGCTCGGATGGTTGAGGCTCTGGGTTAATAAGCGGAGGGTTAGGGTTTAGAGCCCCATCACTGCTGGGTTGCCACTGTTGTACAACAGGTAGCTTTGGGAGATGCAGAACATCCTCAGTGCTGGAGGGATGGACAGCTTATGACCTGAAGAGTCCAGTGTAAAACCTGGACCAATAATTTATGACTTATCTGATGTGGCGAATTCAGGAATGTGATAATAATAATCTGTTAAACAGCCACCACCAGCTGTTAACTGGAGTTTTTTTTTATTCAGTCTGATATTGATGTTTCTTAAGTTGACCTGTACAGTATCTCTACATTATTCACACACATTTGGATGTCTGTGTTGTTTTTCACATTGAATAGAAAAATATTTACAGTAAGAACAGTTTTATCGAAATAATTACAGATCGCGAATCTATCTGCAGAGGGGTCAGGGCTTTGAGTTATCGTCCAATCACCGCCTGGGAGAATTTATAGTTAAGCTTTGATGTTTTGGCGTCATATTGGAAATTAGCAAACTCGCTGTGCTACGTCTTTCCAATATAACTTTATATATCGGTTTAACATCAGTAAAACATAAATGTGCCTTTAGGGTTCTGTGTTTGTTGTTGTGTTTTTTCTGTTTTTTTTTTATTCACTTAATGTGTTTTTGAATTGTTTTCACATTTTTAATTGTGCTTTTGGTGTTTCTGTGTTGCGTCTGTTTTGGCTGTTGTTCTTCCTGTCGTAGTATTTTTGTGTAGCTGTCACATTTTCCTTATGTTTTTTATTTTTTCAGTTTCTTATAATTTTTTTTTGTTCGTTTGTTTGCTTTTGCTGTAGTGTTTTTGATTTTGGTCTTACATCTTTTTCCTACGCCTTTTTGCTTTGTTTTTTGGTGTTGATCCTTTTTTTTTTAGATTGTTAGAGTTGGGTTTTATTTTATAATTTTTTTGTCCTTTGTTTTGTGGTTGTCACTTGTGTTCATTATTGTTTTATGTGCTATTGTGATTCGCATCTACAGCCCACCGTACTGTCTGCACAAACCCCAGCAGTCCTTATGCAACCCTAAACAGAGATAAAAATGGGGCTGCGTCCGTGTCAGAAATGTGGGTTATATGTATTTTTAATCCTGGCTTCAGTCCTGAACTAAAAACATGCCATCACATGGCTTTCTCTGGCAGCGCAGATGAATATTTCAGGATTTTATCATTGTTAATACATAGCACAGTTGTTTAAGCGTTTGAGAGCGCGGGTAGAGTCTCAGAGTGTTAGTGAATTATTTTCAGCCTCAGAGCCCTAGAGGGGGGTCTCGCCCTCTACGCTGGCACTTAATTAACTTAGCAAAGGGAGTCACGGTTAAGACACCTTCATGCTCAAGGTTAAATTGGGTACTTAACACTTCCTCGATCAGCGCTGGCACAGTCCCTCCCTAACAGACGCCGGAAATTACAATAAGCACAAAGCACGCGGCTTGTGAAAGAATACCAAAGGGAAGTCACCTTAATTAACTCTGGGATTGTTTTTCTTTTTTTTATAGCAAATCTTAAAGCCCAGTCCTTTTTGATAAATGGCGCTAGCATAATAAGCCACGTTTATTCTTTTCAGCGGCTGAGCCACAGGAGAGTATGTAGCGGGATGCAATATTATCAAGTTTTATTGCTTCATTTGTTGGGAAAATTGTTCCCCGCTCAAGATGCCGTTTCTTCTCGGCGGTAAAGAGAGTCATTGTGACAGGAAATGGCTTATCATGAATCTTATTAAAATGTCATTTTATGAAACATTGCTAACGATGTTTTGTCCGTAGTAAAATAGTTATCATTATAACAGCCAGTCCATAACTGGAAATTATTCCAGCGAACACCGGAAAAGCTAATCGCTGAAGTGCATTAAAAACTGTTTCGTGACATGTTTGACACCTTTGTTTAATATTTGTACTATAAATCCCTCAGTGTTTGGCTTTTGTAGAAAAAACAATCAATGACAATGTGGATGATGAAGCAGAGTCAGCATTATTACCGTAAAAGCACATCCGGGATCCTTATTGTGCAGGAAATTGTCTGCTTTTAATTTCCTCCTTGGGATATCCTAATATTATTGCAAACAACAAACTCAACAACAACAACAACAACAATAGTGTCAATGAAGTGAAACAAAAGCAGTGTCACTTTGCTAATGCTGAAGTCACAACATAAGCTATGCAAAGGAAAACAACACACACAATTGACGCAAATATAATTCTTATTAATTATCTAAATTTCTAAATTTTCGAAAAAACCGTCAGCCAGGACTGGATGCAGTGCCAGTCGGCCCAAAACTGGATAAGATGGGAGAGTTGCGTCAGTAAGGGCATCCGGCATAAAACCTGTGCCAAGCTTGTCTGTAGCGACCCCTAGCCGGGAGTAGCCGAAAGACCAACAACAACCAGCTGTGATACTGACATTTTGGTACATGCTTTAATTTTAAGCAGGAGGAGGAGGAGCCAGCGGATATAGTTAGCCAAACACAAAAATTAAAAAACATTTAGTGGCCGATCTGATACACCAGGTCCTGTGCCTCGGTCAGCTCTAGATGGCACTCCCGGGGTTTGTCGGTGAGACCCACTTTCCGCAGTTCGTCCAAGATCTGTCGGAGGTGGTGAAGATGATCCTCCCAGCTACATCCTACATGAGTGAATCACAACATCGTCCAGGTATGCAGGGCATACAGGTGATGTCCATTAGCCGCTGAAATGTAGCTGGGGCGCCATGAAGACTAAAAGGGAGGACCTGATATTGCCAATGACCGTAGCCCATCGTAAAGGCGGTCTTGGCCTTGGCCTTTGGCATAAGGACCATCTTTCAGTAACCTTAGGTCAGTGGAGATGAACTAAGCCTTTCCCAAATGGTCCACGAGATCATCTACAGTACAAACGGAAACAGGTACGCATTGAAGGTAGATATAGTGTTGAGCCGTCGAAAGTCTATACAAAGCCTGATCGACCCATCAGGCTTGGGCACAAGGTGAGTGAGCCCCGGCTCGGTGGGGAATACACCAGAAAACTGGTCCGCGATTTTGCTTAACTCTTGGTTCTGCGTGGGGAACAGATTCTCTCCTCAGTGAACAAGATGACGGCTTTGTTCTTTGGCGAGAAGAGAGAGACACAGGCTAAGATCAGAGGAATGAGTCCACCGTTTAAACAGGTTAATTCTATCTTTCTATCTCTTTCTCGGTCTTTGTGTCTCTATTTCTGTCTGTCTCCTTGTATGTCTATTCATCTCTCTCTTTCTGATTTCTCTCTCTCTCTTTTTCTTCTTTCTATAGCTAGCTTTATTTTTCTGTCTGTATCCTTCTTTCTGTGTCTCTCTCTCTTGCTTTCTTTCTATCACTCAATCTGTCTCCCTCTTTCTGTCTCTACATCTCCTTCTTTCTCCTGTTCTCTCTCTCTCTCTCTCTCTCCTTTTTTAGTGCTCGCATACACTCAGAAGCCTCGCTCATAAAATATAAAACTAAGCAGGACTCGCTACTTTGCGTTAACTATGGCACTCTGAGTGTGTGTGTGTGTGTGTGTGTGTGTGTGTGTGTCAGGAGGTTACTAAACAGTGAGTGTCGTTAGCAGTGCTGTCTCTGACTTAAGCTTTGTTATCCGTGATGTGTGTGTGTGTGTGTGTGTGTGTGTGTGAGGACTTCACTCCGGGGGACACTGTCTCACTGCACGGTGCATTAACTCCTGTCTTTCTGCCAGGCTGTTTAGGATGGGGGTTGTGGGCGGGGATAAATATTGCTGACTCATCACGCTAGTCCATTTTAATTAAAGTGAAATTCTTTTTTTTGATTGTTTCACCCTCAAACAGAATATTAATTGAAATTATTTATTTCCCAGAGCTTCAGAAAATCTCTGATCACTCAAGGCACTTAAAACCAATCTTATTCATTTAATTCAGATGAATACATTTTTAGTTTTATTTGTTTTGTTTTTCTATTAAGAAATTAACCTGGTGTGGTTAATTACAGGGGAAAAAATAGAAAATAAAGGTGGTGAGATGAGGTCGAATATTTTCCTCTAACAGCACCAGGGCAACTAGATTGTTTTATTTATTAAAAAGTGATGCGCCATATATATATTTTTTTATACTTTTACTGTTACATGTCATGTGGGATGATACATTATATATAAAGGCTATGAATTCTGAGCTGAAAAGAAACACGGCCCTGTTGTGGCTTTACCCCCAGACACTGGAGACTCCTTCCATCAATGCTAAACCAGCATCTCCACATATAGATGTTGCTGTTGCTATAGAAACGATAACGTTCCGTGTTACATCTAGCATGTAATTTGCAGCAGAACTGCTGTCAGATCCACTGTGATAGAAAATGAATTCCACACCCCACCCCCCCGCACCCCCACCCCCGCCTTCCCGACCAATCAAACTGCTTATCGGATTAGATGATCTGATTTTGTTGCTAGCGTGTGAACCTGCAGTAACGCTCGGCTCAGGAACGCATTAGCACGACGCAGCGCTCTCTCTCTCAGGTACGCGAGCTGTTGTCCTGCCGTCCTTCTTGTCTTTTTGCCGTCAGCACAAGCTCCAGAAAAGGGCATTACTTTTTCTTTCTTTTTTTTTTCTTTCTGCCATCATGCGTTGAGCGCAAGGGAAAATTGCCTGAGCCCGAAATTGCATCAATTACAGTCTATCTCTGGCTAGGCTTCTGAGACGCTGCTGTGAAAGAGGAAAAAGAAGAAGAAGAAGAAGACAATGCCCGCACAGCAGAGAGTTGAGTCACACATAGTGTATACGCTGCACGTGTGAGCATGAGCCTCAGTACTTAGATATGTATTAGGAAAATAAAATCACAGTAATTTGTATAAAATGTTTCTTTGTGTATTAGCTGTGGAGGTTAGATGGTGAGGATTGAGATCAGGCTCTCCACACATCAACACATGTGGATGTCTGCTGCTTGAAAAGTGAGATCCTTAATAATAATTTAAACATTAATTTCAACAGCAGGGTGTTTTATCTCTTACTTATACCAGAGTGATGTTGTCGTCTCAACAAAGAGAGAAAGAGAGAGAGAGTGAGAGAGAGAGAGATGAAAGACTCATTGCCAGTTATCACAAACCAGTGACAAAACACTAGTGGCACAACCAGTTATAAGGTTTAGGGAGCAATTACTTTTTCATATAGGGCCAGATAGCTTTTTTTTTTTTTTCAAAATAAAGTCCCTGACTTACGACTGAGTTCCGTTTCGGGAGCATGTTTGTAAGTTGGATTTGTTTGTATGTCTGACAAAGTGATTCTTATACACCCTTGACACAAAAAAACAATGTAAAGCATTTTTAAAAAACACACAGGTTTGGTGTTTTCATTCCGCATTATACTCCAGCGAAACTGCGCCTCCAAATCGCGAGGGGAATCCCAGTGGTGCAGCAGGGTCAGCTGACCTCGTTTAATGGTAGCCCGGGAAGACATCAAGGGGAGGACATGTTTTTTACTGCGTGCTTGAATGGATGCAACATTGTCTCAGAGCTGTATTGGACTGTGAATTTTCCAAAATTAGGATTCTTCACCATCAGGACAGCTTTACAGGACAGATGTTTTCTATCGTCATGCTCTCGGACTGATTCACTGAAACCGAAATTCTGCATTTTACATTTGCAGTGTTTTGCAGATGTCCTCATCCAAAGCGACTTACATCTTATCTCATTATTCATCTGAGCAGTTGAGGGTTAAGGGCCTTGATCAAGAGCCCAACTGTGAAACTGGGACCTTCAGTTCAGTAGACCAACGCCTTACAGTCATAGACAGACAGAGATAAAGATACAGTGAGAAAGACAGAGAAAGAGAGAGAGAGAGAGAGAAACATTGAGATAAATACATAGAAGAGCGGGAGAGACACGGGGAGAAAGAGGGAGAGTTCGACTGCATGTCCCCGGAGGTAAAAGGAGACATGGCACCTGAGGACAGTGCTGTCAGATCTCTGCTTTGAGAGAGTGTAATGTAGCATAGAGACAGAGGTGTAAAGAGGAGAGGAGTGAGGACAGAAAAACAACATCAAAGCTGAGAAAATCTCAGCAGGAAAGAGGACGAGGAGGACGAGGGAGTCCTGAAGGGCGGAAGGGGGAAGAGGCGGGAAGAGGTGATGTGCAGCACAAAGGGAACAAAAGGACGAGAGCAGCGTTAACAGTCTGAGCACTTTACTGATGATGAGGCCATAAGCTCTGCAGAGAGAGGCTTTCCACCAGGACTCGTCACTCTCACACACACACACACACACACACACACACACACACACACACAAGCTCTCTGGAATGCCATAACCTGCTTTACATATATATTACTGTATGCGTATTTCTGTGTGCGTTTGCGCGCGTGTGTGTGTGTGTGTGTGTGTGTGTGTGTGTGTGCTGCACTACAGGGAAATTAATGCCTGGAACTATTTTAACCTATTTAATAGCCACTCGTTAGTTTGGATTTTACACACTCTCTCTCACACACACACACACACACTTATAAACTTTTCTTGGTAAACAGAGTCTAATTAATACACACAGTATTCCATCTCACACTTGACTAGTGTAATAAGCAATAGCTTTAGCCATGATATATATAATATTATAGTTTATAGATTGGGTTGGGTTAGGTTTATTATTGTCATTCAACATGTTAAAAATGAAAGAACAAAATTTGTTTCCTGGTACCAGCATCCAACATTTAAGAAGAATCTCAGAACCACTACTACTAATAATAATAATACTCTCAGAAAGCTATATGTTTATCGGCCAGTAAACCTAAGCATATAATAATACATAATAAAGTAAATACCATTCAGCATGTTTAGGGGGAAAATAGTTTATTTCATGTTTAAATTATTAATTTCTTAATCTGTATAATAATTACTAAAATTCGTAAGCGTGAATACACACAAATATATACATGCACACAATTTAAATTATCGAAATGTATAAAATGATAAATGAACAGCAACACACAAGCTGTTTGCCACTTTTCTTATTGCATATTAATTTTCTGGCTATTAATTCATATTGAACGGAGATGTACTTTTGTCAGCTTTGTTTTTAAAAATGGACAGAAAGACAAGAGCAGGACTTATTTCAGATTTTTTGTACCAAGTTTTGTTTACATAACTAAGACCTTAAAATGGTTTGAAAAATAAATAAACAAACCCAAAAAGGTCCTTCTCACTCTTGGTGCTTGGACCCTATTAAAGGGCAGCTTTCGGTTCTGAAAATTGAAGCCCATGTGGAAGTGCCAAAACATGCAGTTCCTCAAATGTCCACTAGGATCCAAAAGTGAGTAAATCCCTATGGACTCCTATGTTAAAATGCCCAAATTTACCACATAAAAATAACACTTACAGCCTGGTACAAAAAACAGCTTTGGTCCCCAGTTAAAAATGATATTAAGCAATTAACTTATGCATAATTGGGGTGTGACTGATTTGAGTGACAGCTGCAGTGCAGGTGTTAAACCGCTTTTTATCTGCTATCCATCACTTTATCTAACCAGCCAACTGCAATGGTTATGGTTTAATTTATCACTAGAAATGAATGACGTGACACGGGACGACATGTAGGGTATGGATGACGGAGTTCAATCAAATGCATTAGCATATAATTTTATGTTAGCCATAATAGCATTTATAGCCATTATGAAGGATATACAGAGCAGAAGTAGCAAATACATGTCAACATCACCTGTTCAAAGGAGATTATTGTGTATTTTGGACGCATTTAGCATTGTTTTACAGTGTAGAAATAAATAAAAATCAGGAACGACTATGGAGTTAGAAAGTGATCCCAAACTTTAGTGCAGTGGTGCAAGTAGGTGTGATGAAAACACCAACCAGGCTCCATTCATTCTGTCCATTTGTCCATTTACGGATGAACCAGTGTGTGTAGGTGGAGTCAGCTCCTGCCAGAATGGCGTCACCCAGTGCTCCCACAATTGAACTTCAGAAAACCTTGATGAGTGATGACCCGGAGAGGTTGTCCAGTGCTTTTTATATCTATGTCTATGAACACTATTTAAAAAAAAAAGAAAAACAAGAAAAACAAAAACAAATCAAAAGAAACCTTCTCCAGGCCATCAACCTTTAGAAGTATTAGAGAAAAAGAGGGGGAAAAAAATACCTTTTAAAATTCCTGCTGCTGCTTCTCGGGAAAAAAACTGTAATTCGTCCTTCACCTGCCATCCTTTAGACAGACGTTCCTCCCTATTCCATACCTCCACTTTAAGCATAAACTTCACCTCGCAGCATGAAGTCACGCTGGCTGCTTCACTCGACAGCGAGGTGTGCTGCCGTCCATCTGCTCACGTCCACCTGGTATTGATTTCTAAAGGAGAAAGGATTTGATAGATAGCCAGCGTGAGCACCGGTGACATGGAAAGCGGATGCTAATGTAAAGGGATGGAGTGTGTAACTGTCGATATGGTAACATTTATAAAAGAAGTCTCTAATTGAGTATAAATATTAAATGCTTTTTTTGTTAAAAGACTAAAACTGATTCCAAATGGCGATGTTAGGAACAGCTTGAAATGTAGAAACATGGCTTTAAAGGGTTAAGATTGACAGCTGGGCTTTTCTCTCTCTCTCTCTCTCTCTCTCTGTCTGTCTCTCACTCACTGCTAGTGACTCAATGACGAAGAGCTCTATTGAGGATTTGACGAAAGCACTTGCTCTTTTAAAATTAATAATAATAAGCAATAATTCTGGGAATAAGCTGGACTTAAAACATTTTCTAATGAAAGAGTACGAGGATAAGTAATAGAGAGAGAGAGAGAGAAAGAAAGAGAGAATGTGAGACTGCAGTGCCTCTCCTTGATATAGGCATAATGATTAATCTCCTCTAGTTAAGTCTTGAATTATAGTGTTTTTACGAGCGCTCTGGTGGAACCGTATTTTTCTACTTCTGTATATTTCTTCTGAAAAATGTCTCACTAAATGGAAGGAATTGAAGAAAAATGTCTCCTCCATTATTTAGTAGTGTATCGAAAAAAAAAAAAAAAAAAAGAATTAGCCTTTTTTTTCATTCATCTTTATGCTGGTCAGGGTGGCAGCAACGGGCATATCGCCACCCATCATAGCAGAGTCGCGTATACGGTATTCCAGTCAATAAACTGATTCGGTGCTTGTATAATGGGACAGTGACAACAGTCCAATTTAATGCCCTTTTTGGTGAATGTCCTGGCCTGTCCACTCCTGTGAAGATTGGCAACTGTCTTGAGTGCTGTCCACACCTGTGAAGAATCTTTCTATTTATAGAACATTAAAGACCAAATTGTTTCTATAACCATTCTAAGACCGTTGCTTATGTCTTTCCTTCTTGGCATTGTGTTAACACACACCTGAATGCTCCAGACCAACAAACTGCCAAATCCTCTGCTTTTATTGAGATCTGCGCACCTGCTGATGATCAATTAATCAAGGCATGATGATTAGCAGCAACTGGCTGCAACTCACTCACTAATTGTCTTCTGTACTGCTTCATCCTGTATTCAGGGTAGCGGGAGCCTGGAGCCTATCCCAGGAGACTTAGGGCACAAGGCAGGGACAGGGTGCAAATCCAATCGCTCATTCACACACTATGGGCAATTTGGGAACACCAATTAGCCTAATCTACAGTTTGTGGGAGGAAACCAGAATACCTGGAGGAAACCCACCAAGCACAGGGAGAACATGCAAACTCGAGGTTGCTTAGTCTTAACACCCACCATGATTTGTTATGTTTTTACACAAAAATATGTCGAATTAAAAGGGGAGTACAAACTTTTGACTATAAGATAGTGAATCTAGAACACCACTTGCAGCACTATATAGCTTTTTTTTAAGTCTCTGTATGGAACCAGACGTCCTCATCGAGCACAAAACAGCTATTTGTTTAAGTAACTTCTGTAGAAAAAAATAATTTTATAACAGTAATTTCCTTTTAAAGAATCACCCATTATTGATTATTTTCCTATATGTACAAGCACACCATCAAGTCCTCTGCTCCTTAATTATATTTGCGAAAATAATAATGTATCAGCTTACTAATGCAAAGTAACTAAAGCCATGTGTGCAATATAAATAACAAATATGTCCTGATGGATCAAAAATGTAAACATACAGTACAGCATACCACGTTGCTGATTTATGCACTGATTTTGACTATTTATTTATTTATTTATTTATTTATTTTTATCAGCATTCCAGTTTTAGTCTACATCTTCACCTGCAGTGTTTATCACATTCAGCTAGTTTCACTTCCTGCAGTCCATGATTAATGAACTCCATAATTGCATTCTTCTCTGTAGCTGATGTCCCTAGAGATGTGGGAAGAAGTGAAGTTTGTGAGTGTGTGTGTGTGTGTGTGTGTGCGCTAAAGCAGTGATCCAGCTTAAAAGAGGAAATGACCTATTTTAAAACATGCTGAATTTCAAGCAGTAATAATTGCTAACGATCTCTGAAGCTCAAGTAGCCGTGTTGGTGCATCGTAGCTCAGTTTATAAGTATAAGAACTAATCAATGATGGGAAAGATTATATAAATGTAGAAAAATGGGCCTTGTAGTATGTAGTATTTCTAAATTTGTGTTTCAGTTTGGTGGTGTAGAGGCTACACCCTCAGGGTCCAGGTTCGATTCCCGTCTCTGTGTGCATGTTCTCCCCATGCTTGGTGGGTTTCCCCCAGGTTCTCCGGTTTCCTCCCACAGTCCAAAGATATGCCGATCAGGCTAATCGGTGTTCCCAAATTGCCCGTAGTGTTTGAATGGGTATGTGTGTGAGCAATGCGATGGATTGGCACCCTGTCCAGGGTGTACCCCGCCTGCCTGTACCCCACGACCATGAATACAGGATAAAGCGGTATAAAAGATAAGTGAGTGTTTCAGTTTTATAGCCTCATCATCATTTTTGCTGAATTGCAGGAAAATCTCCACCATTTAAACCCAACCGGATATGCGCTGGAGTGCGTCTCGGTGTGAATTTACATAGCCGAGTGCCTCATTGTACATCCAGGATTGCTGTTCTTGCACCTTTAGCAGATTCTCACGTGTTAATTGCCCCAGCGTGTGGAGATTTGCTCTCCTCTGTGATCCTGAACATATTGAATTTTGTTGTTGGTCCCTCGTCCCAGTTTTCTCTAATGATGTCCAAGGCGCCTGACTGTAATTCTAATTTGAGGAACCCTCCGGATCCTTGAAGAAACTTTTGTACTGCAAATAACATCGATTTGAGCCACTTTGTCCAATTCCACGCATCACTGTACGGACTTACAAAGTGTATTTTAAAAGGTTTGGTTAAATCGTTCGACCAGTCCCCTCCCTCTGTGGATGGTAAACACTGATGTGTATCGATTCTTTACCCAATAATTTATACAGTTTGTGATGTGAATGCAGTGCCCTGATCAAACACTAGCACAAAGCAATGCCCCAGACCGACTCCGCCAGCCCGTGTGATAGTCTGGTGAAGAATTGCTCCAGCACCACGAGGTCTATGATCTCTTCAGAGTCATGCTCCTCTGCCGGTGGTCTTGTAGATCCTGGGTGAAGGTTAACAGGATGTAAGGCAGCGAGCTGAAATGCTAATGATGTTGCTCAGTCAAGCACACCACATACTTTTGAGGTTGGTGCAGCCCAGCTTGTCTGTAGATGAGCATAACTGGGAACTGGTGGGCATCAATCTGGGTCACACCTGGCAGCAGTGACAGCGACAAAGAGATGGACAAAGGGGTAGGACACACGCTCTTAACTCAGTCCTTGCCATTTTCCTTTTCTCTAGTTCTCTGGTTACCAGCTCTTTTCTGGAAGCAAAAACAGACACAGTTTATTAAGCTCAACGTAATCGAACACAAGTGTGAGAGTTATTACACTGTTCCTTCTCGTACAACCTGCCTTCTGTCCATCCATGATAAATCTCGACCGCACCTTCGAAATCTGGAGTTGATGTTACCTAATCTTTCAAATTTGAAACATATATCTTCAAAGGAGCTTCAATACTGACAACAATATGTAGCAAAAGAAGCTTTGTTGATTATTGTTGTGGTATATCAGATAACTTGTGATTTCATAAGCAGTGTGGGATAAAAGCAGCTCGATCCACGACGTGTTGGATTTCTGCTCATAAACACGACACCTGCTCGCTTCTCTTTTCGTTTGTGCCGCAGTCAGGGACGAACACGGCCTCATTTTCTCTTTGATGTGAATGCGCCTTTAGGTAACATTATTTTAAAAGAACCGCAACTGCTTGAGCACAGCGGGAGCGTCTCGTCTCAGGCGCAAAGCGCACTCCAAAAGCCAGATGTGTCGGGGTGAAAGTGAATATGTATAACACAGCTGCATGTTCAGATGTTTAGCACTTACTGTATGGACCATGATTTGAAATGAAGCACATTTATAACAGTATCCACTGTAAGTGGTGTTTGCAGCACAGAGTTGCTCAGAGTTGGTGCGCAGGAACTGCAGTGGCCTTGAATACAAATGACGATGATGCTTGGAGGATAATCAGCTGCACTCCTTTCACTCTGCGCTCACCGTTCAGGGCCAGATGGCATTAACGTTATATTCTGCAGTAAAGATGTGAGTTTTATTGTCTGTTTCTACTGCACAGGAAACAGTAAAAAAAAAAAAAAAACTCAGCAGCACAAATGAATTGGCAATATAGCTATATGTGGGTGTTTGGAGATGGATAATCCACAAACCTGCAGTGTTAAACTTCACCACGTACATCCCGGGCCCTACCTACAGTGGGTGAACAAATACTTGAACCAAATGATGGATGTTTAGCTAATTTGCTAACATCGACTGTTCATAATTACCTGTTAGCCAGTTTGCTGTGTTAATCCCTGTTTAAACTAAACATCAAGCTGATGCAATTTTTTTTTTAAAGGATTCTTTACTTTGAATTAATTCATTAGCTACATACTGTAGTGTTCGTCATGTTAGCATCGAACAGATTATTTTAAACTGTTCAAAATGTAGGCATTGCTACTAAACACTAAACTGTCCTACCTGAAATCATACTTAATAAAAAGTATTTATATGCATAAATAAATATACCATCCTTCCATCCAGGAACCTCTATAGTTGAGGCCAGTGGTTACCATTGTATTTATTTCCATTTGTACAACCGTGGTAGGTCCCTCGGTCCAAATTCCAACACACGCTCACACACTACAGGCAATTTGGAAACGCCAATTAACCTATGTTATACATTACATTACCTTTATGTTTTTGGACAGTGGGAGGAAACCAGGGAAATCACACCAAGCAACTCCATGTACACAGACCCGACACAGAAGTCAAACCCAAGACCGGGACGTGCAACGCGACGGTGCTAATCACTAAGCCACCATATAAATAAACACAGTTATTCAACAGTCAAAGCTAGTTAGCTAATGCTTAATCCACATTTTCTAATTAATGCTAAGGCAGCAAAACTTTCCTATCTAAATTAACTAGCTGACTTCTAAAACTTGACCTACCAAGCTAGTTTAACCAATGAAATCATTAAACTTATCTACCTAGTTAATTTAACTGGCTAAATTACAAATACATAACTAGCTAGTTAACATGAATAGTTATATTACAAAACAAAAACTACCTAGCTAATTTAACTAGCCAAGTTGCACCTCCAGGTTCTGGGTTCAATTCCTGCCTCGAATAATGTGTGAATGGAATTTGCATGTTCTCCCCATGCTTGGCAGGTTTCCTCCCGCAGTCCAAGAACATCCAGATTAGGCTAAATGCCATTCCCAAATTGCCTGTGTGTGGGAATGTTGACTGGAGGTCCTACCATGGTTGTAAAAATGTGAATAAATAGAGTGGCCACCAGTCCCTAGTTTAACTACAGTACTGAGGTTAATGGATGGATAGATGGATTGATGGATGGATGGAAGTACCTAGCAAATTTAACAAACCTAACTACAGTACCTAGCCAATTTAACTAGTAAAATTACAAACGGTAACTACATAAATAATTTGACTGGTGAAATTATCAAACTAAACTACCAAGATAATTAAAAGAGTAGACGACCAAACTAAACTACCTAGCTAGTTTAACTAGAGAAATTTAAAAACCTAACTACCTAGTCAATTTAGCTAGCTATATTACAAAATTACATAGATAATTTAATGACAAAACTTGATTACAAAACTTGAGTATACTTCTTTAGAATCTTATAGCGAATATTTAAGACTGATAAAAAGTGTTATGTGCTGGATAAATCAATAACAGGAACAGTCAACATCTTAGTAAGGAAAAAACCTCGGGAAATATTTCATCTTGCTTTGTATGTAAATAAGAAGGTAAGTTGATAAGATGTAAGAGTACTTTCAAGTAGCACTTGAGTAAATGACAAATTTCTTGAGTATTTTCCACCAATTATGTGCTTATTTTGTTGGACTCTCGGGTACCCTCAACAATCCGATGATTTACCAGTCCAGGTTCCTTTTATGTTTTGGGGTCTAGTTGGAAAAACACCTCAGACTTCATGCCCTGTGAGTCCTCAGCACTCGGCGCAGTTACTGGAAGTGTCTCGTTAACTGAGGTTTCACTTTTCAGTGAAGTTTCTGTTTTCATTGTCATTCAACGCCCATCACTTTTCTCTGTGCTCCCGTGTTTATGCCAACCGACCGACCGACTGACTGAAGCGAGATGCTGCAGATAAAACACCCCAGGAGGATTTTCAGCCCGGACATTTCTAATCCATCACTGTCCAAAGTTTGTGATTAATTTCTTTTTGCAAAGTTGCTCCATGCTTTATTAAAATCAGCATTTCGGCCACAATTCAGACATCGCGTTCATTGTCCGGTAAAGAGGAAGTGCATGGAGAACAACAGAGTTGTCACATCCATTAAACACACCAGCTTTCCAGTCTCGCCGGAATTCCGTATACAGATTACAGCTCAGTACAAATAAACACTCCTTTATGTTGTGCTGTTATATGAAACTAATGAATGACAGGATGGTGTGATGAAACCTTTACTTTAACAGTGAAATTGTTTGTTTTTTCCTATAAAGAACTTTTCAGTCCTCTTACACCACAGCAGTTTGCCAAGTTGTTACTATAAAACAAATCATAATTCTTTATTAATTTATAGGTATATTTAATTGTCCTTGAAACGTGTTATCAGTTGCTTTATAGCAACCATTATTTATACTTTTCTTTGACAAAGAAAATGTAACATCTAAAAGTTACAGCTTTATATCTGACTGTTACATAGCGCTGGCACTGGAGACTCCTTCCATGAGTCTGTTAAACAAACGTCTCCTCCCAGAAAAATCACAAAATGATTTTTAACGTAAGTAAATTTAAGTTGTTTGATTAAAATGTCAATAAATAGGTTTATGCTAGTTTCTGGTCTTATAAATAAGTATGACCAAACAGAAATGTTTGTAAGTTTACGTTAAAATAATTCAATAAAATTGGTGAAGATACTGTAAAAGTCACCTTAGTATTATAAATGTAATAATTGAAGTTGCGGATGTTTCATTTCTTTTCGTTTGTATCTTTGTTGTTTTCAGCCTTGCACAAAAACAACACAATATATACAGTATATTTTTTACAGTATGAAGGGAACACAACGCTCAGAAGCGACATGTGGCGACATTTCTAAAAGCGTGTGTTAAACCGTGAAAGCAGATGCAGGGAAATTATGAGCAGCGCGTGAAACGCCTCATTGCTTTACGTTGATGAATGCCAAATCTCATTCATTAGCATGCAGGAGCATCTGTTAGTGGTTCAGGCGTCCTGCTGGTCCCTATAATCCCTCCAAACATGCCCACGAAGCACTTTAATCCTGAGTCAGAGCAAGGACACGAGGCTGACTCGACTCACAGACTCAGGCAGAAAGGGTTCATGTGCAGGACTTGATCAATGGGCTGGCATGATGATGACGACCTGCTGTCTTATTCCTCTTATACCACAGCAATCTTCCAACACTGATTTTTTTTATTTAATAAGAAATGTCATGTAACTTTGATCTTTTTTCCAGCCGTATTTGGAATCGAGTTCACTTATGCTATAGAAGCTGTAAATGACCGCTTCCTTCACATCACTTTTAAATGAATGAACAAATAAATAATTAAGCAGGCTGTAATTACGCCCAAAATAGACTACAAAGTGCAATATTTTCACTGAGATGGAATTTCAGTTTCACACAATTACGCACAAAAATTTGACAGCAATACACTGAGAGATGATAGAAATAAAATGTGTTATGTTCTTTTTATGAGATTAATTAGGGCCCAAGCACTGTGACATCATACAGTAGCTCTGGTGCTCTAATAGTGCTGATGTCATGTGAAAGGCCCTATTGTTCTTCTGAGGATTAGTTTTTCCAGTATCTGTGGATTTTCGGGGGTCTTAACATGCTCAAAGTCATGAAAATCAGCACACAGGATGAAATCTGCTGCCATTAGGATACCTGAGCGGCGTGGCACGGGGTTGTCACACGATTTTTTTCCTGCATAGCTCATACATACTTTAACGTAAAACATGCAAAACCAAGTACATATTTAATTCCCACTGAGCTGAACAAATTATGTTGCAGGTCATGAGCTCTAATCAACAGAGTTTGATTTTTGGGTTGTTTACAAAATGCACCAATGGATTTTGTTATACTTCTCCTGGGGGATTTACTGTATACGATTGCCACCTAACCGGGCCAATGGGATTACAAAACATGGATGATCCAAAATTCCTAAGGGATTTTTGTAAAATTAGTGGTTAATGACTTCCTAAATAACATCATATTAAGTGACATCACATTAAGTGACATAATACTGTAATGTTTTTTTTCCTAGCATCCGAGGCTATTTGGAGGTCTTAACATTCCCAAAAAGCTCACAGGTGCTTGGGGCCAATCATCATTGCTTTGCAACTATTTTTTTTTCTTTTTTTTTTTTTCTTTTTTCTTTTTTCTTTTTGCTGAATCTATCTTATTTATGTCTTATTTATGTCTATTTTCTCACAAGTATCAAATGATGCATTCATCCTTTAATTTATTATATAAAAAACAAAGAATAATAATTGGGCCCAAGCACCTGTGCCATCACCGCCTTGGCACATTAGACTTAAAATGGAATATTTCAAGCCTTTTCTTTTTTGGCTTAATTTCAATGATTACGACTTTACAGATCATGGAAATAAAAAATAAGATAAGATAAGATAAGAGGAACTTTATTTATCCTGAGGGAAATTCTTTAAATTCTAAAATATTAGAGTATTTAATTTCAAGTTTGAGTAAATTACTATTCACACAGTATAAATACTGTTTGCCTCTCAATAGTTCAGTACACACACATGGGGCTACTGCTGACTTGCCAGAAGATGATAATCAACACACTCCACAAGGAGGAAAGGCCGCAGAAGGTCATCACTAAGGGCTGGCTGTTCACAGAGTGCTGTATATTTATGAAAGGTTTGCTGGAAGGTAAAAGAACGGTTACAAAATCCATGACTGCACCAGACAGAAAATCTTCAGAAAATGTTTTACAACTGTTGCATTCCTACAGTAGTATCTTGAACCAGGGACAACATCAGAAGCATCCTACCTAGACCAAGAAGAAAAAGAACTGGACTGTTGCTCAGTGGTCCAAAGGCCTTTTTTCAGATAGAAGTACATTTTGCTTTTTATTTGGAAATTAAGCTCCCTGGAGGAAGAGTGGAGAAGCATAGAATCCAAATCCAGTGTACAGTTTCTACACACTGTGATAATTCAGAGTGCAACGTCATCTGCTGGTGTTGGTCTGCTGTGTTCTATCAATTCTAAAGTCCATATAGTCGTCTCCCAGGAGATTTTGAAGCACTTCCTGCTCCCGTCTTCTGACAAGCTTTATGTAGATTTCCTTTTCCACAGGCCATAGCACCTGCCCACAGTACCAAAGCTACCACTAACTGGTTAACTGGTGAGCTGAGCATGATATTACTGTGCTTAAACAGTATGTATGGAGTATTGCAGAGCTGAAGATGAGAATCACCGACCCAACAATACAGACGAGCTCAAGGCTGATATCAAAGCAACCTGGTCTTCAGTAGTGCTTCAGTGGTGCTGATCACCTCCATGCTGTGCTACATTGATGCAATAATTCATGCTAAAAGAGCCCTAAATGAATCTTGAGTGCATAAATGAACATCATTTTTCTGAATTTCTGTACTGCGCTGTTGTTGGATTGATCTTGAGAAGTATTCTAATATTTTGAAATACTGGATATTTGATTGTCATGAGCTATAAGTCTTAGTTATTGAAATAAAAAGAAAGGGTTGAAATATATTATTATACATGAGATGAATCTAGAATCTATCGGAGGTTTACTTTTTAATGAAATTACGAAAATTATCTTTTCACAATTAAATATAATCCAACTGTAAAATTCTGCTAAATTACCGGAGAAGCGATCGTGTGTGTTTTATTATGGCGGGTTATATTTATATTTAGCGTTTTGATCGTCTCTGACAGCCAGGGATAACGTTAATGTGTGTTTCAGTGCAGGCTAAAAGGGTGAAGGCGCTCATTTAATAGAACATTAACTTGTAAATTATCTCAGAACAGGTGCAGAGTTTCCCGAAGCCCACGTTGCATGAAGATTAAACGCAGAAAGACAGCTCAGTTTTTATGCCGTGTCTTTTTGTGTGTCGAGTAAAGTAGCATCTTGATGATATCGAGTCGGTCACAGATCCTCAGAGCAGCACACGATAACAAAGTTAAGCCGAGCTACTTAAATGAAACTGGAATTAATATGACGAGGTTCATCTGTTGCCATGGAAGCTCTCGGGCAGATTGCAGCCTGGAAGATAAAGCCGGAGACATCCATCACTTCCTGTCAACACGGAGTAGGGGATTTGTAAAGTGAGGGATGACAGGGACTGTACACGAGTGCAAAGTCTCTTCATTCACTCGAGACGTTTTTGGTGTATGTGTGTGTGCCTGTGTGTGAAGGTTGTTTTTTTTAGGTTTGGACTTCAGACTTGTGCCTGATGTAGATAACAAATAAAATGATCATATAGGATACAGGATGTTTAGCACTGTCCAAAGTACGTGTCCAGACTCATCCGATCAGATTTGCAGTATAATTAGTTCATAATTATATTGCAAATTGTGGGTGGCATGGGGCATTGGTAGCTCAGTATTAGGTTTCTCGTCTGCCATGTGGAAGGCCTGGGTTCGGTTTCAACCCAGTACCCAAACCCCAGCCACTGGATGCAGTGCCGGTTAGTGATTGGAAGTTTGAACCATTTTAGTGACTCGATTCTTTGAACTCGTTCATCAAAATAAACAAAACTTTTTTTGATCAGAAATAAAATAAAATGTTGCATTTTCAATAAAAAGACCCCCAATACGTCTACATACACAAATTTTGGCTATAGTTCCAGTAATCAAAATATTTTGCAATGCAGCTAAAGACATATTATCATAAGCAGAATGAGTAGCTCACCTCTCATATCTTCCAGTCTGAGTCGTTCGTATTTTTGAATCTATTCAACTGCATAGCGTCTATGGGAGTCACGTGACAAAGGAACGAACGACTCGGAGTAGAGGAGTCATTAAGAAAGAATCACTCAATTCTGTTCCCTGTAAATAACCTACGGAGGTTTCGCGATGATTTGCGCATTAATTCAAAAAGAACGAATCGTTCATGAGCAACCCATCACTAGTGCCGGTCCCAAGCCCGAATAAAATGGGAGGGTTGCGTCAGGACGGGCATGGTGGCATAGTGGGTATCACCATGTCCTCGTAACTCCAGGGTCAAGGATTTGATTCACTGTGTGTGTAGAGTTTGTATGTGCTACCTGTTGTGGTGGGTTTTCTTCAGGTACTCCGGTTTCCTCCCATAGTCCCGACATGCAGCCTATTCTATTCTATCCTATTCTATCACCTTTAGAGGATTGTGGTGGTAACAGGAAACAGTCTGTTTATAGCATTCAGAGATCATCATCCCACCCATTTAAAATGTACATTTTAAAATAAGTCTGTTTTTTTTTTAATACTCATAATAACCATTAACTTTGTAAACGCTTAAAAACATAAAATGTGTTTTTATTATACATTAAAGGGCTGATGTAGCCTATTATTAACCTGCTTATGTTTATTAATCATTTTGTCTTAAGGGTGTGCAGATTTTTGCACTTCGCTGTTAGTCGAGATTTGGTAACTAGCATCAGTATCTCAAGAAAAAACTTATTTGTAAAAAATTTAAATTTTTGCTAATTTTTATGTTTAAATAAACAAGCCTTTAACTTTCTCTGTGTTAGGACGTGATTGACAGGAGGCCGGTGTCTCATCTGTATAACAGTTTTTAGACGGGTTTCCCCAGACATGTAATACGCCTGAACTAAGGCTTAAACAATATTCATTTTGTCAGGTTCTACATATTTAGTTGGTTACTAGATTTAAGAAAATATACTTATAAAATTATTGCTTTTTTTTTTAAATCATACTCCTACATTAAATTTGCTTTGTTTTTACCTGCTTGTGATGTTCTAATGTACTTGGTGTGTTTGTAGCGGGGCATTCAAGTCAAACCCGGGCTTTTGATTGTGCAGAATAACAGAACACGGTTACTGTATGAGAAAAAAAACCTCCTTTATTTCTCTAAATAATTACCCGCTACACTAACGCACTTATAATCCTCGGGTACCATGAAGATGGAAATTGTCTCAGTTCGCCGAAGCCATGATCTGTCTGCATGCAAAACATCTGAAACGCTGGCCTCCCAGGAATTCCTTAAATGGTATTTCCAAATACCGTATGTGTAAATGGCTCGGAGCGAGGTCAGGACTGTACGGGGAACGACCCAGCCGAGTTCCTGTAACGTGCAAGTGGTGTTGATGAATAAATGCGTGTACAGTCCCCGCAGACAGATTCGTCTTTTTATTTCACAACTTGGTGACAAGTTACGATAGTTTTCATGAATCAGGCGTTCCACTTGCTGAATGTTTACAGGAACATGTTAATTCATCACGATTTCCTATTTTGACTTGAACATCCCTTGTATTTTATTGAAAGAGTTTGTGAGAGTGGAAAATCCTTGAGTTCTCTAACAGGATCCTTCTGTGTTTATGACTTTACTTTCCCTCTTTCACACTTACTGAGGATTAAATACACCTCCGAGGTGCTGTGGTGTAGAAAGCAGGGGTGTGAATTGGATTGTCCTGCGTCTGATTGCACACCAGCGTTCAGTGAGGCTGGAGAACAATGAAACTGTGTGTGTGCCTGTGTGTGTGTGTGTGTGTGTGTGTGTGTGTGTGTGTGTGTGTGTGTGTGTGTGTGTGTTTTTAGTTCATGAGTGACCAGGATTTCAATCTGATTCCAACCCAGTGAAGCACGTTCAGCGATGAGGTGATGTCCTTTCTGGAAATTGCTGTAGAGGTGTAATTGGCCTGTCAGTGTGAGGGACATGTACAGGTGTGTGTCTGTGTGTGTGTATAAGAGAGAGATTCTGCTCATGAATTATTCAGCGCTGATGATAAAGGGTTAATGATGAAGCTTCGTCTGTAATAATGACGTATTATACACTCTTAAAAGACCTCCTCGTACAGATGTTTTACTGAACGTCACAACCGTAAACATCTGGGCCGCTGTAGCTATAGAGAACCAGATTAATTAATAACACTCTTGTGGAAATAAAGATGCTTCCTGCTTTTACACCATCGAAACACTCTTGCCTTTGATTCTCTCTCTCTCTGATCCCTCGGTCCTGTGGGAATCTAAGAGAACTGATAAAAGAGATGGTGCCACCCACCATCGGGTCCCTAAAACCCCAAACGCAGGATTTCCTGGGATTTCATTAACACGCTGTACAGATTTCATACTCTAGACCTTCGGTTTGGAAATATTCACCCTTTAAAAAAAATATTATTAAAGCGCTTCGTGTTGTGTTTTTTATTATAAATATTATTAAACACTTCGTGTTGTGATGTTACAGGAAAACATTCAACAATAGGAAGTCATGATCAGGCGATGTTCCTGTCTTCATACTGGAGTTTTTCACATTTTATTTTTAAATTCAGAATTACACATAATTTTTTTTCTTTTAGAGTTACATGCATTATTGTTGAAACAAGTTAATTCTTGTTATAGCAGCTAAAAAAGCTCATTCTTTCAGTTTCCTCCTCTCTTTTTCTCTCTCTCTCTCTCTTGAATGTTTTTGTTTTGCAGAATATTTCTCCATAGGTCACATATGTGGCGCACTCGCAGTTTAAAAGCCTAATGGTTTATTACTATTCAGGCTTTTTTAATTTGTCTTACAGAAGTAATTTATTGGGATTGTGAATTAAGAACTGTTTGAACACGAATTAAACCAAGAAAGAAATGTGCAGCAAGAAACCACTAACTATTTACGATGAATCAATTAATAATTGTTAACATCGCTTAACTTACAGTATAAATGTTTAAAATTTACAATTCTAGTATCATGTATAGTTTTATATTATATTATATTATATTATATTATATTATATTATATTATATTATTTTCCAATATGCTTAACAAACTATCTTGCTAATGTTATCATTAAAGCCTGTAACTTCAGTTCTGTACAGCTAGTTACATTGTTAACTACATCTACAGTATGTTTCACAGCACGTGTACAGAATTTTTGAAAATATGCATGAATTTATTATAATTTTTTTATCTCTGCTACAGATTATAATATATTTGTGATCATTGTTAAAAATCTGCCATGTTGCGAAACAATTAACCGTACAAGCAATATGATTGGGACTAAAGCCGAATTCTGATCGTAGACCTAACTATAAAGAAAGAATAAAAACTAGCCAGGGCTTACATGGGTTTACATTTCTGTTAGAAAAAAAACTTCTTTTTTTTTTGACTGTCTCCCTTGAGCTGAAGTGTATATGTTATTTCCTGCTCTCAGTCGAGCCCTGACCCGCTCATCCCTTAGCAACACGCTGCAATGTCAAATACTCATACATTTCTACAACAACAGCATTCTGTGTCGGAAGGTAGAACCGCCGAGAATTAAGTCAGAATACCAAAGAAAAAAAAAAGATTTACTGAGTTGTGTTTTGGTCTTCGTTCTTACTGACCTGGAAACACCTGATAGCACCTGAGAGATGTGTCGTACCTGAGGCACATATGTATATGTATCTGTTACATCAGCTTACAGTGAGCTGATTTATAAAATATTTCTTTTCATTGTTAATCATACTAAATGGAAGCAGTTTATAGTGAATTAGCTTAAACCGGTAAAATAAGGATCTTTTTTGTGATACAAAATTTAAGGAAAAAAAAGCTGAATAAGGCAGACAATCAATTTTTTTATTTTTTATTTTTTGGGAGGAGCGGCCCATTAAAGAGGCATATTTCTATTGCTATTGCACTTTTTTTTTTTGCCAAAAACCTTTTACATGTACATTAAAAGGGGTCGTACAAGTCCCTTCTCCATACTCCATCCACCCCCAGACCTCCAACACTCCCCACCCCCCACCCCCCATTCCCGGAACTGTCTCATTATAACTTTTCTAAGGAATCTGGTTGCCATTTTAGCAAAATTCCTGTTTTTCCAATTGGGACTAGACAGCTGTATTTGCCCTTTATTTTGCTCACAACTCCATAAAACTTAGATCACAGCAGATCTTTTAAGGACACAATGGAAAAATGTTGATTTCCCACAGTCCTAGCACAAAATTTTTTTTTTTTTGGTTCGATTGGAATAAAATAATAATAATAATAATAATACAAAAATAATTAACTCCTTCCAAATCGGTCCCAAACATTACACAAAAATGCCCCATTCAAAACCAACCGAATTATATAGTGTAGACAGAGAGAAGCAGCAAAAACACCTTTTTTTTTTTGCACACACACTGCCTCAAAACCTTCAGCTGGGTCTCCTTGCTGCTCCAAAAAAATTGAGCGCACTAACACTAAAAGAAGCACCGAGGACAGCACAGTCACTTTCCTTTTTAAGTCTACGCGAGAGGTCAGGTTACATTCTGTGTGTGTGTGTGTGTGTGAGTCAGTCTCGCATAAATCTTTTAAAACTGACATGAGTTAGGAGATGATGTAAATCAGTTTAATATTCAATTCTAATCTAAAAATGATCATCACTGTTACCATGGAAATGGAGTTAAAACATCACTGCTCACTTTCTGTTTCACCTCTCTGTTCGTTGTATATATTCAGAATGAAAAAAAATACAACAGCTGTTCAACTAATAGTGGAGCAAAAGAGCTCTCTCTCTCTCTCTCTCTCTCTCTCTGTCTTTCTGTCTCAATCCCTATCAATCACTGCAACCCTAGTCTACCGCAGTTGTCCATGTACATATGCAGAAGATGGCAGTTAGCACTTTCTCCAGCGTGTGTTACACTGCACAGTGATGCAGCATGATTTCAAAAAATACTTTGCGTCATTGACTGACTTCATGTTCCTGAGAAGAAGTACATGGGTGAGAATTACTTTCCACATTCAGGGTTGGGTCTTTGGATTGTGGGAGGAAACCCACCAAGCACGGGGAGAACATGCAAACTCCATGCACACAGACCCGAGAAGGGAATCGAACCCGGAACCTGGCGGTGCCAACCACTAAGCCACCGTGCAGAGACAAAATGGAGGAAACAACGGGGAAAGAATGCAAAAAGTCAAATTTAGTACCTGTAAGGGTTCTTTGATTTCCTTTCTAGAGAAACCTTTAAAGGTTATGTGAAGAACCCTTCAGGTTATGAGTTTAAACTTCTCTAGGCAGCTAGAAGCCCTTGCAGAACGCTCAAAGAACATGTTTTCTGTCAACCAGCAGTTCTGGTTCAAGTGTGTAATTGATTTGGAAAGAAAGAAGTTCATACAAATACACAGCCTTGTTTTGCCTTTCCCTAATAAAGCTATTCTAATATTATCAGATCATTCATCATGTAGCTTGTTGCTCACCGTGCTAAACTCTGTGAATGATTATTCCTAGATGTCCGTGGAGCTCATAAACAGGATGGAGCCAGCGTTGTGATCTGTACAAATGGGAGAAAAGGATTACGTTGAAATGTCTGAACAATATCTGAAGGCATGTCATAGCTGCTGTAATTGCACCCTCGGACCCACAAAGAGGTCATCCTTGCCTCGTTCATCACACTCTCGCCCGCGGCTCTGGAGAGACAGAAAGCTGTTTTGCTACCAACAGAGCTGTTTATGGCTCGGAAATGACACGGAATTATTAATGAGGATCTGCAGTCGAGTCTGGCTCGATGCTCCTGCCTCCCCAGCTGGAGCGCTTTTATATGTGGAGCAGCATCTTAGAGCGCATCCTGGACCATGTGTGTGTGTGTGTGTGTGTGTGTCTTAGCATGGGTCCAGGAGCATGTGAAATACAGGATTCTAGTTTCAGTATGTCTAACTCGATACAAGAAACATCTTAATATTCAACATGTCTCTCATAAAATTTTCACCCATGAAATATTAAAAGTGCAAAGTTTAATAATTAATGTTAAGTAGGAATTAACTGTTGTAGGAATATAATCTGTGGTGTAGCAGTAAACAATTTTTATCACATTTTTTTATCCAATTATATTGTATACTTTTCATTTAACAATTACAGTATATTATAGTAGCTATTAATAATCGCTTCCTAACACCACCAGCCACTCTTTCAATTAAATAAAAAAAAACACTTACACACAGCTTTTTTTATTGAAAAGAAAAAACAAAGTATAAAACACCCAAAGTAAATGTTAGAGCTCTGAAACTGGAGGCTCCTTCCATAAATGTAACGTACGAAAATCTACTTTTGGCAAACTTCACCACATTACCAGTTACATCCACACTGTTTAGTTGGAGTTACTTTATAATTATAAATATAATGTTTGGTATAATTGATAAACATTGGTAATGTACTGATCATATTGCTTTGGTCATAATGCTTATATTGCTTAATTGATTGGCAGGCACAGAGGCCACGCCTCCTTGACTGGATATAACAGGTTTTCCAAGTAATTAAAAAAACAGAGAGAGAGAGAGAGAGAGATCAAAATAAGATCAGAATCTGGTTTTATTCCCCAAGTTTGTTGACGCACAAGGAATTTGTGCTTCAATTCTGGCTGTTTGTGGCTCTCAGAGTACAGACCAACATGAAACACTGTACATTTATTTATTTCTTATTGATAAGACACGATACACAGCGTTTAATATAATATCATTCAATAACTGTTCAGATTAATTAAAGGCGGAAGATTCCGTCTCCATAAGCTCCATCTTTCTCTGTTAGATCAGGATCAAATATGTATTGCGTGTAGATTTGTAGGTTTTGTAAATCTTTCTTTATCTATTGTTCTATTCCTGAGTAGGATTAATGTTGAGTCAGAATCCAGTACGGAGTATTTTTGTTTTTGGTCGGTTGTGCATCCTTAAACCTGCACTAAATGCTGATTTTGCAAACCAGTCATTGTGTTCGCACTTTCTCTTCTTTTTATTACTCATTGTTTTATCTGATTTTTTTTTTTTTTTTTCACAGGTGAGCCACGGAAGTTTGACCCGACATTCAGGGGCCCCATCCAGAACAGGTCAAGATTTTTTATTTAATTATTCATTATACTGTAGATTATAGTTAATCCATAATGTGTAAGGTATATTGGTGTAACACAAGGACGACCTTAACTGTATTAATAATTTGTACAATGCTCCATGATAGTTATGTCCTTTTAAGCCATGTTTGTTTTAGAATTTAAAAATATTTGATGTTGTTTCCCCTGTTGTGACCTCACATATGAAGAAACCCCTCTCCAGGCTTGTTGCTTAGCTATTAGCTGTTCTCTAGATCATTTATATAGACATTAAAACAGTACAAAGATGCATGAAACAGAGAAAGTTTGATATAAATACATTAACTAATTAATTAATTGATTAATTGATTGATTAATTGATTGATTAATTGATTAATTAAAAATAAAGCATTCTCTGAGGTTTAGTTTATCTGAAGCATTAACACACACACAGACACACACTTTGGAAAAGCTAACTAAAAAAATAGTCAAATTTGGGACTTTTAATAACTATTTCTATATTTCAAATGCAAAGTGGGTGTGGCCTACATCTACACAACACAAAGGTGCCACTCAACACTGTCTCCATCATAAGCCATGCATTCGCATCATCAAATCCCCTGAAAATGACCTTTTGTCGCAGTTCGTCTCGAACTGCGCTACAGAATGTTTATGGATATGACAGCATGGACATAAGCAATGAGCACAGATGGATGATATGGTTTAAAGACGAGCGTTAAAGAACCACGCAGTGTGAGGCCATCAACTGCAACAAAGGGTTTTTATTTAAACAGGATTGAATGATGGTGCAAATGCATGGCTTGTGAGATGGCCACCAAGTCTTACAGGTCCACAAGTCTTACTATAAGCTGTAACTCCTGTAAATAAAAGCCAGAGTTTCACCCAGAGTGCAATGCAGTGAGTGGAAGTCCACTAACCCAGTTAGAGCAACAGGGAAGCACTGAATAAAAAATGAGCCCGTCGTCTGTCCGGTGTCCCTAATTAGTGCTGACAGCTCAGCAAAACCGAGCGAGAGCGAGTTTAACTCCTCCGGCACTGGATTAAGACCTGCGGTGTGGAATTAACTCTCACGCTGTGTGTGTGTTCACCCAACCTTTTCCAAGCTTAAGCAGGACATGGCCTAGGCTCGCCCAATCTTTTAATCACATCTCTGTTTAACACACGGGACTAAATGAGGCTAAAGGAAGAATGAGACATAATGGATTTGTTTTATTTATTCTGCTTAAATATTTAGTCATTTCGGACATTAATTATAATATTGGAACTATTTTTTTATTATTTAATTATCTGAAGTGAAATATTTGTTTATTTGTTTCTTACTCATAGATCATAGGCAGTCCATAATATTTAACATGTAGGGGTGTAACGCAATGACATTATCTGTTTTACTCATCTGTTTAGTGCACAATACAGTATATTAAAGGAAACCTATTATGTAAATTTCACTTTTTAGTCATTTTATTCAGGTTGAGGTGGCCAGTGTGTGTGTATGTGTATGTGTGCGTAAACAAAAACACAAGCTAAAAGTCAATTTGATTTTTTCCCCTATTGTGACCTCATAGAAGAACAGGTCCTCCTACCTGCTGAATTGCTCAACTCTGCTATTCTTTAGTTTATTTATAGTAGATGGTCAGTTAAAATGTTTTTATATAGTGCAGTGCATGGCTTAGTGGTAGGTTTCTTAGGAGGCCTGGGTTAAATTCCCACCTAATGACCAAACCCAAGCCGCTGGATGCAGTGCTGGTCGCAAGCCCAGATAATATTTGAGGGTTGCGTCAGGAGGGACATCCAGCATAAAAAACCTGTGATAAGTTGTGTGCGGATCAGATGGTCCAGTCTAGGGACCCCTTGACGGCAGCAGCTAAAAGACTAACAAAGAACACTCTTGTGGCCAACCTGCAGTACCTTTACATCCCACTAGAGGCAGGTAATTCATTCATTCATATTCTGTACTGCTTATCCTGTACATGGTCATGCGGGGGCCTGAAGCCTATCCCAGGAAACTTTGGGACACAAGCATGGTACACCCTGGACACACATGCTGTAGGCAACGCCAGTTAGCCTAATGTGCATGTCTTTGGACTGTGGCAGGAAACCTAGAGTACCTAGAACAACCCACCAAGCACGGGAAGAACATGCAAACTCCATGCACACAGACCTCAGGTGGGAATCGAACCCTTGACCATGGAGGTGCAAGGTCACAGTTTTTACCACTATGCACCCGTACCTAACTGAAAAGCATACAGCACCAGATATTCCCAGATGATCTCCAATCCAAATACCAACCAAGCCCAAGCCTGCTCTGCTTAGGTAGAGCATCCTCAGTGTCCATATTTACCTTTTTGTAGTTTCTCCAAAACTATAATGTTTTCTCAAGCTGCTTTAATGAGAACAGGAACGTCTAAGACCATTAGATGAAACTATACAGTGCATGGATTTTTTAAATATTATTTATGGATGTAAGAATTTCCATGTTTAAAGGAGTGAAATCAAACTGAAATTGTTGGTAAATTGTTGTCGTTTATGAGGAATAAACCACATGCCCTTGCTTGTTAAAGGAAAACTATAAACTCTGTTTCATCACAAATCATCATCACTGGCTGTTTTACTTAAAAGCGACATCAGTGAGATTACTGATACGTTAAACATCCTTCTTCTCCTGCTTGTTTCTACACCTTAGTCTAGCCCTTTATAACTGTTCCATATTCCTTCATCACTGTAGTCCATCATACCGAAAACACCTCACCCCCTCCCATAGCACCCTGTCATCATTTATTCTTCTTTCAAAGCTTTTAAAGAATCATCTCCGACATCTTGATGAGCTCAAACAAACGAGCGTGGTATGAATCTCACGGTTAGGTGTAATTATCTTTTCCTTAGAGTGCAATATTGTGCAGATTATTGAAGCTAATCATTAAGGCATGTGTTATGATGCAATTACACCTCGCATAAGACCGAACATTAGCCTTCAAACACCAGTAAATACCCTCTCCTCAGATTTTAGCATCAATCTCAGGGCTGAGTTATTTCCCTGGCAGGGACCTCGGGTGTTTATATTCCTCCCAGACCCGCTGGAAGTGATAAGACCGAGATGGCAGAGATTGCTTCTTGATAGTAGGAGATGTAATTATGGAGCCACTACAAACAGCACAGCCGTTACTCACGAGCCGGTAATATACAAGAAACTTTAAAAGGGGGATAAATGTGAAGTAATGTCGTGCTGGCTATTTTCCTTTCTCTTTTTGATTTAGTTTATTCTCACTTCCACCCACGGTGCTAAATCACCAGTCTCAGTTTTTCTGGATACTTCTAATAGGTCTGAGAAAATTATCATCAAAATGTAGAATCGGTCTTGGGATTTGAAACACATTGTAAAGTTCGGAGAACGTATTTCGCTTCCTGATGTGAGAAAGCAAGCCTAGCTAACTATCACGCTGTTATACTGTATACGTGTGTGGATACTTTATTAGAAACACCCATACACCTGAACATTGTGTGGTTACCTAATCGGCCAATCGTTTTTACACATATATTTTAGCGATCAGACGGCCTTATCCAGAGCGACTTATGTTTTTATCTCGTCATATTGTACATCTGAGCAGTTAAGGGTTAAGGGCCTTGCCCAAGTGCCCACCTGCGGCCGCTTGGTGGTCTTGGGGTTTGAACCTGGGACCTTCCAAACCGTAGTCCAATGCCTTAACCAATGAGCTATCCCTGCAGATACAGGTCAAGTGATTTAGTTAATTTTCAAACATCAGAATGGGGAAAAAGTCTGATCTCTCTGACTTTACCCGTGGTATGCTTGTTGATGAAGGATGGTTTGTTTTGATGGTGAATATTTTATAAATGGCAGATTTCTTGGGAATTTAACCTATAATAACAGGAATCTGACTCTATCATAAGCACAGAGTCACAGAAACTGAAAGGTTCATGGCAGTAAAAGGAGCAAGGGGTTAGTTTTCTTCTCTTCACCTGTCCAAGGCGAAAATGCCTGGTTGATGCTAGAGGTCAGAGGAGAATGGGCCGACTGATTCAAGCTGATAGAAAAGCAACTTTGACTGAAATAACCACTCGTTACAACCGAGGTATGCAGCAAAGCATTTGTGAAGTCACAACACGCACAACCTTGAGACGGATGGGCTACAACAGCAGAAGACCCCATCGGGTACCACTCATCTCCACTACAAATAGGAAAAAGAGGCTACAATTTGCACGAGCTCACCAAAATTGGACAGTTGAAGACTGGAAAAATGTTGCCTGGTCTGATGAGTCTCGATTTCTGTTGAGACATTCAAATGGTAGAGTCAGAATTTGGCGTGAACAGAATAAGAACATGGATCCATCATGCCTTGTTACCACTGTGCAGGCTGGTGGTGGTGGTGTAATGGTGTGGGGGATGTTTTCTTGGCACACTTTGGGCCCCTTAGTGCCAATTGGGCATCGTTTTAATGCCACGGGCTACCTGAGCATTGTTTCTGACCATGTCCATTCCTTTATGACCACCATGTACCCATCCTCTGATGGCTACTTCCAGCAGGATAATGCACCCTGTCACAAAGCTCGAATCATTTCAAATTGGTTTCTTTACCATGACAATGAGTTCACTGTACTAAAATGGCCCCCACAGTCACCAGATCTCAACCCAATAGAGCATCTTTGGGATGTGGTGGAACGGGAGCTTCGTGCCCTGGATGTGCATCCCACAAATCTCCATCAACTGCAAGATGCTATCCTATCAATATGGGCCAACATTTCTAAAGAATGCTTTCAGCACCTTGTTGAATCAATGCCACATAGAATTAAGGCAGTTCTGAAGGTGAAAGAGGGTCAAACACTGTATAAGTATGGTGTTCCAAATAAACCTTTAGGTGAGTGTATACACACACACACACACACACACAGTCACGGATTAGGATTGGGATTAATCATCTGTGTGTCCATAAAAAAACACTTGTTAATGAGGCTAATCAACTTGTTAGGGAGCATAGAGATTAACATTTGGAGCAATGGAAAAAGGTCATGTGGTCTGATGAGTCCAGATTAAGCCTACTCCAGAGTGATGGGTGCGTCATTATAAGAAAGAAAGCGCATGCATTTTTTATTTTTTTTTTTTTGTCCAGCAGTGTACTGTACATTGGAGCACACTGCAATTCATTCTTCACATATACCAGCTTGAAGGCTGGAGTCAGAGCACAGGGTCAGCCATGTGACAGCACCCCTGAAGCAGACAGGGTTAAGGGCCCTGCTCAATGGCCCACAATGGCAACCTAGCGACCTTCTCATCAGGCATCACATGAACCTTCCTGCAATCTTGAATCAATCTGACCATTGGTCTCTGATTTCTCTTATCAAAGGCATAAATGTGTTTTCATCTACAGAACTGTTGCACATTCAGTGTTTCCTGATTTATTGCATCATGCTCTGTAAACTTTAGGCGATCATCATGGTTACTTACAAACTATGCCATTTCGCTCTTATAGATAATTAGCAAAGCTAGAATTATTGCTACAAAACCCGAAGCACATCCTAAACGACAATTTACAACTAATTTAACACAATGAAAGACTTGTACTTTTTATCGTTTTATAGTTGCCTGATTTTGTTAAAACCTCTTCTTCCATAACCTGATTATAAGGTTAATTAAACATATGTAAGTTCGGTATTATCTCGAGTACATTAATATAGACCCGCAGTGTTTTTCTTTCTCAGTCCTCTCTGCACTCCAGCCCTGACCCATGTTACACTCCGCATTTCTAATTAGCTCTGATTAGCCTAGCGTGTAGCCCAGAAATCCCTCCACTGCCTCCAGGCTCTATTTATAGCCGCACCACGTAAGGAGATGTCGCTCCAGAGTTGGCCTGACCTCATTTAATCTGGGTTTAGTCTCTGCCTGAGGTGCGTCAGGGCTTACTGTGTTTGTAAGAAAGTCTTGGAAATGAGCTACAGACTTTAGAGTAGCTGGTTGGACGTGTATGAAGGTGAAGAAAAAACACTGAGGATGTAATCAGGTCACGCAGCGTCACCCGTGGTTCTGACACTGAAGATAAACATTACAGAACTTCTTCAGCACTTTTTAATAAGCTACTGCAGAGTGAATTAACTCCAGAGGGAATGAACGTGTGTGGAAAAGGGAAACGTAGCCTACGCAGACAGGAAGACATCCAAGTCGAGTCTGATTGTTCGTGCACTTTGTTGTTAATAATAATTTGCTGTGATCCTCATGGTTCGCTCAGGAGCATCATCCTGTGTGAGCGAAAGGGACCGAAATAAATTATGGTTTGACAAATCGATCATCTGTAACGGTTCTCTGCCATAAGATTGTATTTCAGATGAGAAATTGCTTGTGTGAAGTCAGAAAATTTGTTTTATTCCCCCCGAAGAAGAAAAATCTAACTGGACTGATCCTTTGTTTAGGTGAAGCCGTCAAACATAAACCTACTGTACCTTAAATATGAACCTTTCACCTTTAAATGTGAGTAACCGGTAGTTAGTGAATTAAGGAGTTATGGTTGAAGTTGACGCTTCATACTACACAGATTTTTAAATAAATTATGCAGTATTACCACCAACAAAACCACCAACCACAACACCACCATCACCACCAACACCATCACCACCAACAAACACACCACCATCAACACCATCACCACCAACACCATCAACAGCACCAACAACAAACACACCACCAACAACAAAAACAACAACACCAATACCACCAACAATACTACCAACACAATCACCACCATCACCAACAACTCCATCACCACCAATAGCACAAACGACACCACCATCACCACCAACAGCACCAACAACAAGCACACCAACAAAAACAACATTAATACCACCAACAATACTACCAACACAAAACACCACCCACAACAACACCATCAACACCACCATCATGACAAAAAACAACACCCCAACACCACAACATCAACACCATCCACAACACCACCACCACCAACAATATCACCAACACAACAACATGAACACTGCCAGCACAACCAACAGCACCATCACCGACAACACCAAAGCCAACACCCTGACACCAACACCAGCACAACCAGCAACACCACCAGCACCACAATACCACCAGTACCACAACACCATCATCAACACCAAAGGCAGGGAACTGTGCCGTTTAATCCTGTTTTGGCCCAAGCGTTAATTTCCCAAGACAGTTCTGATTCATTAAAGTATTTAATCTAACACATTGAATTTATTTGCTCCAGTATTTGGCTCTTTAATGTATTTTTTCATCCATTTTGCCATTTTTTAAACTCTTATTTAATTCCATTCATAATCCATTACTAGCATGTTCTTCCTTATCAATTTTTCGTAAACTTTTTTTATTATTAAATGTTTAATTTTGTTTCAGTATAATGAGAAAGGTCCAAGTGAGTGTGTGTGTGTCCATGTGTGTTCTTTTTTTTGCTCTAATTGCCTATATACTGTATTTAATGCACGTAGAGTCAGAGTCCAGGTCGTGGTGCAGTGGGAAATCTATAATAAGCAGTGGTTATTAACTCCGCAGCACCATTAGAGGGACATGTTCAGGTGCTAGGAATAATATCATCTTTCATGGGGTGACGTCGTGGATATATTACTGAAATCAAGGTCACTAAAACACTTACATTATTCATTTCAGGGAGTGTATATCTTTGACCTTCCTGCAGAAGGAAGAGTTTTCTAAACGGCCGGTCGTGGGACGTCGCTTCACATTAGAACGAGTGATTAGTAACTCATACTAATGTCCAAGAGCAGGCAGGAGGATCCGGGCATGAATAAAGGAGTGTTTTAGTGTTTTTAGCAGTTTCAGGAAGGAAGGAAGAAAGAAATGAATGAATATTTTTTCTTATTAGATGCAGAAGAATAAAATTAAAGAAACAAGTAAATAATCAAGTAAAGAAAGAAAGAAAGAAAGAAAGAAAGAAAGAAAGAAAGTAATCAAATTTAAATTTTATTTGTCACATACACAGTCAGACACATTATGATTGGCAGGGAAATGCTTGAACATCTGCCTGTGACCTTAAAATTAAAAGGTTAGAATAATAATTATTTAAAAAATGGAATAAAATAAGAAATAGAATTTAGAGAAAATCAGCTATAGAAGCTATTAAAAAATAGAACTAAATATAAAAATATAAAACATAGCAATACTTAGCTATACAATATAGAAAACAAAACATAGCTGTAATTTGAAATATAGAAAAACTATCTGTACACTTGCTAAAGATATTATTATACACATTATGTACAGTGAGATAGATTGGCACCCTATCCAAGATGTACCCCACCTCCTGGGGATAGGCTCTAGGACCCCCACGACCCCGTATACAGCATGAGTCAGTATAGATGTTGAGATATGATGAGATGAGACTAATATTTAAATGTGGAAGAAATCATGTTTGTACATAAAGGTACAGAGATGAACGTAGGCGGGCAAAACGACTGCCCTTAGACTTCCGCTGTTAGTGTAAACACAGGAGTCAGGATTTTTACACAGGTTCAAGAAGAGGTTGAAGTTTTTGACTGTATGTTTAAGATTCAAGAGAGAGATGGAGAGAGAACACTGGAGTGTGTGAGCTGCCGTGTAACAGAAGAGCGAGAGATCAGAGGAAGCTCCTCAGCCACTTCCTGTTCTCCTGAGACAGCAGGCAGCGTTTGGATGGACTTATACAGACATCATCTCTTTCTCTCCACCTCTCTTTCTCTCTTCCTTTACTTTACTGTACTTTAACATGAATGTTTAAAAAAAACAAATAAACAGTGCTGGAATGGGACAAGAAGAGGACGGGGCAAGGGATCAGACAGGGCATGAGATGAGACTGGGCGTAGGGGAAGACGGGGTGTGGGGTGAGACAGGGTGTGGGGTGAGACAGGGTCTGAGGTGAGACATGGCATAGAGGGAGACAAGTCATAGCGCCTGTCTCACCCCTAGCCCTGTCCCACTCTTGTGCCACTCCAGCTCTGTCTCACCCCATGCCCTATCGCACACTACGTCCTGTCTCACCCATACTCCCCATACTTTGTCTCACTTTGGCCCTGTCTTCTTTGCTGAAGGTGCTGGTTGATTGGAGTATGTAGGGTGTAAATGTCACCAGTATTGTAATGGTTTGGTAAAAATCTTATCAGACTGAACACCTCCATCATGTTACTGGTCACACAGATGCCCCGCTAGTTATAGGGGTCTAATTCATCGTGACTCCTGCACATCGGGGATATAATCCCCTGGTCCCAGATGTCAGTGGTCTACATTACAGAAAGTGGTTCTGGTTCATTTTTATGGTTGTTTATGATCTTCTCCAGTTCTTTTAGGTAACTCTTTTGAGATTTTTTTTTTTTATGTTCTTTGAATCTTTCATTGATGTGTCCTGGGTGTGTGTTGTGTTCATGCTGTTCCATTTCTCCCAGAACCGATTGTGATTAATGGGTTCTTCAATTTCCCTTCATGTCTGATGGTAGTGCTAGTGTTTTCTTTCTCTCTCTCTCTCTCTCTCTCTCTTATAAATAGTCTGTATATATTTGATTGTACAGGACCTTTTATTAGGTTCAGTGTGTTATGGTTTGTTTTGCATTTTCCCTGTAGATTCACATTCCTCAGCAAACCATTATATATATATATATATATATATATATATATATATATATTTATTTATTTTTTTTAGACCAGTTTGCCTTAGTCACTTTTAGGTACAGGAGTATATTCCCTCCTTATTTGTCCTAGCGACTGCCCTAGACCCAGGAGCTGAGCTTTTAAGTATTGACTAAAGTACACAAGCTATAAAATACCAGGAGAGAGTGAGTGCAGCACCATGGGGATGCTGTCTCTCCTACACAGAGTCAGGTGTGTGTTAAAGAGCGGCGCTCAGGTGGAGGAGGAAAACATCATAAATAAACTCATCCAAACTGGAATATGAGTGAATCGACGGCAAGTTGTGAATCATCAGGACAAGATGCTGAATGTTAAGCTTTAAATGCAAACGCGCAGGGCAGTAATCGCATAGTGTTCACACCGGTGTGTGTGTTTGGATATCAGACACCAGTAGCTACAGCAGCAGTTGGGTATAGACAGTCAGCAGGAGAGCAGGAGCCTGGGTGAGAGACACACAGAGCAGTGACAGACAGACAGAACTGGACAGTGACAAACACTCAACTCAATCTCCTCTTCTAACACTAACAATCATGCTGTGGAGGACGTCACCGAAATCAACAGTCACAGACACTGGGGGTGTTAGCGTTAAACCTGCTGCAGCAGCAGAAGAAGAAAGCACACGGCTAAACGGACATGTTTAAGGACATGGTTATGGGTTTAGGGGTTAGTACAGTAAGTGTAGGTTTGGGTGAGTGTGTGTACGTGTGGATGTGAGAATGGGTGTGTGGGTGGGTGAAGGTGTAGGTATTGGTGTGGTGATATGTGGGTATTGGTGTGCATGTGGGGATGGAAGAGGGTGTAGGTGTGTGTGAAGAGATGGGTGTGGATGTAGGTGTGGTTGTGGGGTTGAGTGTGGATAGGGGTGTCCGTGAGGGTATGGATGTATGGATGTGGGTGTTGGTGTACTGTAGGTATGGGTGTTCATGTTTGGATGGGAGTATGTGTGGCCGGGAGATTCTTTTTTAAAGTAACAGAAATACTAAACTGAAGAATTAAAAGCAACTTCGAAGATCAAAGTCTCTGTCTCCCCTTTCTTTGTCTCTCTCTATCTCTCTTTGTCTCTTTCTCCCTTTCTCTCTGCTTGTCTCCGTCTTTTTGTTTATCTCTCAAACACTTTGCACACAGACATTGTGCCACAAAGTGCACAACATTACCCCTTAATATCATGCTTTCTCTTGTGTTTTGTACTGCACTGATAAGCCACCTCAGTGTTTGATTCCAGTCAGCTCTCCGTGGTGTTTAACACGACAACATTGGTGTCTAGTGAAGTGTGTACTGCATGTGTTGGAAATACCATGCACAGCATTGCTTTCAAAACAACAAAGATGGGTAACCCAAGTGTTAAGGTGCTATCAGTGCACTTTTGCATCACCGACTTGCAATTCCCTGCTGTTTCTCACGTACGACTGACTTTGCACTCTAGGATTTTCTCCTATTTCGGAGCTCTGGTGACCAAAGACCTGAACCGATCCTGAAGCAAAGAAAAAGGGTTTTTGTCAAACAAACAAAAAACATCTCAGTGTGTCTTCTAAGGCTAGAAGGATCCCAGTGCTGTCACTCATTCTCTGAAACACTTAAATATTTTAATGCATCCGAAAATAAAAGCCTGGCTGCTGATCAAACTCAAACTCAAACTCAGCTGAACTTTCAGATCATTATTCCTAATGCACTACAGCTTTAGCAATAATTAAGTGCAGTGGGTACGTCTGATCTAGTCTATAAAATATATGGGTGTCGCATCTGTCTGTCTCAGTCTTTCTCTCTTTGTGTCTGTTTTTTTTTTCTCTGTCTCTCCCTGTCTCTTTATCTTTCTGGCTGTCCGCTTCGCTCCCTCTCTATCCGTCTGTCTCACTGTGTCACTTTCTCCTTTCCTCTTTTTTCCTCTTTGTCTCTGTCTGTCTGTCTGTCCGTCTGCCCATCTGCCTGTTTCTTTCTCCCTCCTGATCTACCATGCTTCGTCTCTTTCTGTCTTTTCTCTCCCCCTTTTCTCCTCTCTCTTCCCTCTTACCCTTGCTTCCTCTCATTTCCTCCCCTTCTCTCCTTTGCCCTCGTCAACAATCTGCATCTGTAACTCCGTCCCTGGAGTTTCCTCAAAGCGCTCGATGTGACCTTGCTGTTTTGCTCTTATGAGCTCGCGGCCTTGATCGGCGCTTCAAAGCTTTATTGAGCGCTCGCTCACTTTCTCTCCCTGCGTGTTAGAATTCATTACATTGAAACCTGGTAAAAGTCTAACTTTCACTTCCTCCAGACATCTTTCTAATTGCATGTGAGATCAAGTTCGAGCGTTAGAGCCGGGTCCTGGAGGACATCATCAACGCTGAGTTCGGGACTAAAGGAGAAATTTCACAGTGTTTCGAAATGTATCTGAATAATTTATCCAGACAGAGGCAGCAAATCCACTTTGCTTGAATGAAAAAGAAAAAAAAAACTGGCGGATGATATAGTTCACAACTGTGATAACACAATCAGAGACTGAAGTGTTAAAAGACTCACACAAGTATTTACTCCTGTTTCAAGTTCATGGACCATCAAAAGCCATATTACAATGAATGGAACCCAATTAAGGTGTCACATGATCTTAATGTTTAGTACACCGGCACCCTTGGACTTTAATTAATGCACCCGTGCCTTGCTAACTTTCTCCTGACCAAACACGCCTTCTGTGACTGATTACAATAATTTGGCTCTTGTTTATGATTGGGTAGTCCGTCAGAGCTCTGAAAAAGGAGCTGGCCCCAAGTGCCTAAAGATACAACTTAAAAATAGTTTGTTGTTAGCAGCAGCCTCATTTCCCCGCTTATCTGTTCCAACCCCTCAGCATTCAGCATCACCAGTATATACAGTACGCACCAGCCTGATCATCTGTCATCATCTATATCTGTTTCTCAGAGAAGGTTCATGCTTCATGCCTTAAGTTTGATGTTTGAATGATTCATAGGTCACTGTGTGGCTTAACAAACAAAAAGCATTCATCTGAAACGGCTCGGGTGCAGAGACTGGACTGAAAATCAGAGACGAAAAAGTCCTAGAGAATTGTTCCTTAAGACTACATTAAAAAAACAAGAAAGTCTGTGTCTTTGGAAACAAAATATGAAGAAATCGGGTCTGGGGATCTCTTAGATTCTTGCTGTTGTTGTTTTTATTTATTATTTTTTTTTTTACAATAAATAAGATTTTATTTTTATTAAATATGCGAAATATGAAAATATGAGCAGAAGTTATTAATTACAATCGCTAACGAGTGACCAGTATTTTCCAAATCTGTGGTGTAGAAACTATTAATAAGCAACATTACGGGAACTCGGAAAAATGCATCAGATATTATTTTTTTGTAAACAATAATACACTAATACAATACTTGTGTGTGTTTTTTATTGTTTACAGTTTATTTCATTTTGATATATATTTCTTTTAATATGTGTTTTTGTGTGAAAACATAATTAAAATTACCTAATAGGAGATACTTTCAGTATTAGACAAAGCCAACCTCAGATAAATAAAAACAATGAAGGAAACAATGTTACTGTTTGGCTAATCATGCGGTCTACTGTACGTACAGTGATGCCATAGAAAGCTGTTGCATATCTATTCCAATGAACCATTATCTCATTCTGGTGTTCCTGAGGGATTGTCCATGATGAAGCTTCTCACTTAGTCTTCCTCGATCCTCTTTTCTTTGTTTCAGAAGCTGCACGGATGTACTGTGCTGTGTGCTCTTCGTCATCGTCATCCTCGGCTACGTCGCGCTGGGCGCTGTGGGTAAGATGCTGTTTTTGTCAGCTTGGTAAGACTCAGTAGCGGAGGTGCTGGCAAAGTACACAAAACCTGTACTTAAAAAGTTACTAGGGCAAATATTACTCAAGTATAAGTAGAAGTGTATTTGAGGAAAAGCCCAGGAGTACTCACCCCTATGTATCAAAAGCTCACAGTATCCTCCTCCATAATAAATCTCTCTCTCTATCGCTCTCTCTCTCTCTCTCTCTTTCTCTCTCCTTTCCAACTGTTAATGTGCTGTTTTTGTCTCTGTTTAATTTGTTGTACTTTTAAGCAGACTAAAAGTAAAAAGTGTCCTCTAATAAAACTATGCAAGTAATTCATGAAATATGTATTTATGTGTATTAACACTTAAATAAATCCAATAAACAACTAAGAAACAAACCTAATTTAATGCAATAAAATTGATTGTTTCATAGAGATCACGTAGCAGCTTTCCTTCCCTCGAGCACTGAGCGGGACGCACCAGCTGTTACTCAGATATCCATTTATTCCTTTAATTTTGTATTAGATTTACATACAGTGTTAATATCTAACAAGTACTGAAACTCTATTCACCCAGACAGTGAAACCTCAGATTGCGAGTAACACGGTTCGCGAGTGTTTCACAAGACGAGCAAAGATTTTTAATACATTTTGACTTGAAAAACAAACAAGTCTTGGTTTACGAGTACCGAGTATTATGCAGCACGCTTTGCGCTTCTTGTTTAGATGCCGAGCGTCACATGATCACCACTGAGCCAATGATTTATCTCTCGTGCACGCTGCGGAATTGTGGGTAATCGTCTCCCCTGCTCGGTTTTAGTGCGCGTCTGTCACTGGTATAATCAACATATGTGCACGCGTGTACTTTTTACTATATTTTTACATTTACATTACATTGACATAACATTTAACATTTACTATAACACTGTGACCACGTGTCTGCATGTAAAACCTTTTATTTAGAGTTTGTATGTCGTGTGTAAAGCAAAAGCGAGTCTCATTGGAGAGGGTAAAGATCCCATTTTCTCTCTTTCTCAGCCTATACTTTGTGTTTCCATTAATGTGTGTGTGTGTGTGTGTGTGTGTGTGTGTGAAACTCACAGTGACTGTGTGTGTGTGTGTGTGTGTGTGTGTGTAAGACGAGAACACACACACACACACACACAGCACATGCACACACAAACACTCACATACACAGGATCTATTTTGAATCTTTTCAAAAGTAAAGTGTAGATTGATTTGTTTTATTTCTACTTTATATTTTGTATTAATTATTTTTATTGGTTTTTTTTGGGGGGGGGGGGCTGTGAAACGAACAATTTGAGTTTTTATTATTTCTTATAGAAAGATTTCACTTACTATTGTTTTGATATACGAGCCAGCTCTCGGAACGAAGTATGCTCACGATCCAAGGTTCCACAGTACTCTAAACTTGCCTCCACACATTTAACATGCTTTATCCTGGCAAAAGGTGAAAAATATAGGTCCAGGGTATATCTCTACAATGTTACATTTAAAAAAAACAATACAGTTCCACAGTTCTTAACCAAATCAAATTAAGATTTATGAACATGTAGACAGAACAATTTGGGTAACTGTTGTGACCTTTTAGTGAAATTCACGTCTAAATTCTAAGGCAAACTTGTAACAAAAAAAAAATTCACAACAAAACATAATAAAAGCCATTTTCAGACGTTTACTCATCCTGGCGCATTATTGCTCACTGAAACAAGGTTGTCTACAGCAAAACAAATGAACTTGAAAACAAGCGGTAGCTGATGCATAGTGATGAGCTAATCATATCGCCTCTTGTTCTTTCCTTCAGAAACCTGTGATAAGTGACATAGTGCTACTGGTGAACTTCTCACACATTGTTTATTGACTTGTGGATGAAACTTATTTCAACTTATCACCAGACATCACAGATAAACTGTATTCTAAAGATCTCTTACTACAGAAGGCCACAGATAAGCTTAGGGTGCGTATGGACGACCGAACACTCTGTCGCAAAAACATGCTTAAAAATTCATAGCTGATGTCGGCAAGCTTCGGATCACCACGGGTCACGCCGACACACCCTGGAAAGCCGCGATCTTGGCATGCAACCACCCACGGCTCATCAACATTCGTAAATTTGTAGCAAAGGAACTGAGCATAACTCCCAGCTTGTAACGTTTTACCTTGGATTTTGTGATTAAAGATACAGTAGATCAGTGCAAATTAGTGTGGAGTTTGAGCTTTAGGTATCAAGATAAAAGAGAACTGAAATAATGAGAGCGAGTGGGCGAGAGTGTGTGTCTGAGTGAATATGAATATTTTATATTGTTCAACCCCATAAGGATGTTAGAGTGTGTAATGCTAACGCTACCTGCATTTATCTACTGATTCTATGAGGTTTGAGGACAGTAACTGGACAGGTCCAGGCAGGACACTGATTTTTTATTTATTCGAAAAACTTTTATTTTTCATCAACCGATGAAAAATGGCGCAGGAGGTAATGCCGCTGCCTCACATGGCCAGGGTCCCTGGTTTGATCCTAGGTGTCCGCTGGATTTGTCGCAGACAACAGATGGAAGGAGAAGACTGAAGAAGACAGGACAGAACAGGATTCGTTGGAAATGTTGACGAAGATCTTAACTTTACCTCCAAGCTAATGAAGCTTCAACCCTCTCGGTGTTGCTTGTCTTTGCCTCAGGATCGCCAGGACGTCTTTGTGTTTGTTCTTTGACTCAACAAAACAAGGGTCAACTTTCCATGAGGACAATATTTCAAAGTCACATCATCATTTGTGTCATTCAGTCAAACTGCCGATGCGTGAGCCTCCGATTTGAAACCTCATCAGCATCACGGTTAAAGCCAGTGTCGAATCGCAGAGATGAAATTCCATTGCCAAGACGAAGGTTAATACTCGGAGTGAGGGGGAAAACTGCCTGCGAAAAATGTGAAATCATCTCGGTGACATGGCTTTTTAACGAAAGCCATTATGCCCCCGTGTCATTGAGCACAGCCGCGCTTTTACCTGCAGCCTTTTTAGTCCCATTCAAAGTCAAGTGCACTTGTGAATCTGAAACAGGGAGTCATACAGCGTTTTTTTTGTGACGATGAGCCCTGAAGCTGTAGCGCTGATTTTAAAAAGAATAACATCATGTCTCTTTTCGAAGCAACCTTTTTTTTTCTTTTTGTTCATTCATTCTTAGCCAACAGCAGTTAATGCATGAATATATAAAAAAATATATACAAAAATTAAACGATGGAACAATAACAGAGAATATGAATGTGCCGTTCCAGCTGCCAAGAATGATGTCACCATCCTGTAGACACTCACACACAGACACACACACACACACACACACACGCATGTGCATACAGATGCACACCACTTTAATCCTTTTAAAACGATGAACTCAGCAATGACATCATCTTCCAGACGCTCTGTCTCGTGCCCACACCAGTGATGCTGATTGAACTGAAAGAAAGAAAACAGCCTCGATTGCAATTATCACAAGTCGCTCGTTATAAATATGATTACACTTCATTTGCATAGAGCGTTTATTTCATTAGGATCTGCGCCATTATGAAAAGAAGATGTCAGTGATGTAGATGATGTCTTCCAAGAAAGATGATGGGCTTTCCCACATTCCTGAAATGCTTTAGCTGGAATTGTCCTACATTTAACATTTAGCCATTTTTGAAGGCTAAGTCACATATTGCCTTTTTTTTTTGTTGTTGCAAAAATAAATGAGCTGATATTGAATTAGAATGTTTATACCACAATGGGCATTCGAATCAAACCGGGACTAAATTGTGCAAAATAACAGAACACAGTTCTGATGCCCGGACACCCCCCACCCCTCCTCCCCCCCTTTTAATTCTATATATAATCCCCTGCTACACTAATGCACTTATCTCAGTGTTTCACTAGTGCTTAGACACCATCAAGGTAGAAGGTTTTCTCAGTACGCATGAAGCCTGCTTCACATCTGAAACACTGGCCTCTCAGGAACTCCTTTCTCAAAATGTGAAGTTTTTGCTGTGGCTAGGAGTCTCATCACCATACTGTGCTTAAAATCTCTGTAAATGTTCATAAAAAAAAACTCATCAAAATCCAGGTTTGACTTGAACGAAACGTGTTTGTGTACATGCCAAATGTTACTGTATTAAAGTGAGAGCTGTTTGCATAATTTGATCTTTTTGCCATTTTAATATATAGAAAGATTAGACACAAATGCTGCTTCTGTTACTGTCGGCCATGTTGGATTTGGAGGAGAAACGCTCGGGGTGGTTTGGGGGTCAACACTTTGTCAGTCTAGTGTAGACGCTGAACACGTACAGTACAGTAATCACTCAGTAACAGATCACAACATTTACGAATGGTTTACAAGAGCATGACGAATTGTTGGTTCCTGATCCATCAGCTCACGAGCCCTAAACCACCTACACATTGGCTGTTCATTAGCTACGGAAAATATCTGATACAAACCGTGCCAAATTCACGCCGAACCATCACACACTGCCTACGATTTACCGACAGTACGAAGCCCCTTCTCCTCACCTGTTACCAGCCTAGATTCGGCACCTATAAGGGCGTAGAGACGAGGAGTCGTGGCTCGTTTGTATGTAGCGACTTAACACAGTTACTAATTGATTAGGTGTGAGTGTAGAAGAAAGCTCAATAGTTCCTCCAATATGAATTGATTTTGTGTGTGTGTGTGTGTGTGTTTTATTCTGTTACAGTCTTACTTTCTGTCCTGCCTCACAGCGAGTTCATTCCTCCCTCATACATTTTAATATGAAGGATTTAAAGCTTAGTGTATATCAAGAGATGAAACCGAAGAGCTGAGCTGTGTGTGTGTGTGTGTGTGTGTGTTTCCCTAGCTTGGATACATGGAGATCCGAGGAAAGTGATCCATCCTACTGACAGCTCAGGAGATTTCTGTGGACAGAAAGGCACAGAGAATGCGTGAGTACCGGCGACTCCTTCAGCCAATCAGAGAATAGCCTGACTGAACGTGGACCTGTTCTGTACGTCCGTTAGAATACAGGCACGAATGAAATGTGCTGTTATAAGATGACAGTCGAAATAATTTTATGCTACAAAGATTCATCTTCACTTACAGTTTTTTATTTATTAAAAAATGACATGACACCTTTAATCCCGTTATAGTTACAGGTGATGTCATGGAACAGTTTGCCATTTTAACTAAAAACATACTGATACAAAGTGCTGACACTGGAGACTCCTTCCATAAAGATCAATAAACATCTCCCTATGGAAACTCGTTCCTGTTGTTGATTTTTTATATAACTTTAGGATTCAGGTTGAATACAGATTCAAGTTGTTACTATAGAAACCATCGATATTTTTCCATCTACGAGTTAGGGTTAGGGTGAGACGGGGCAGGGGAGTCGTGTGGAGGATGCAGGAGTGAATCCGCCTTGATTTATTTGGAGTTCTTTTGTTGGGTGTTGAGGTGCGAGCCCAGGATGTGTGCTCGGTGTGAATGAGAAGCAGCTCGTTGGTGGAGCTGGGGAACAGCGATAAGACTGTTTGTCATGCGCGGTCATGGAGCGGGAGGTGTGTTTACTGCACTGGAGTTTATAATTGGAGTGTGTGTTACGCTCTGGGAATTAAAGGCGAGGAAGCTAGAAGACTGTTATTCTGTCTATGTTAAATAAAGCAGATAAACCAACATGTCTTATGTGACTTCTATAGACACAGTATAATTAAATTCTAAATGAGAATTTTAATTTTAATGTCGCTGTAGAAACGTGTAAAAGTTTATTTAATGAACACAACGAAGCACGCAATTACCCACTCACGCAATCACTCATCATCTATACCACCGGGTCGAGGGGGGCCTGGAGCCGATCCCAAGAGACTTAGGGCACGAGGTGGGGTACACCCTGGAGGGGCAGGCACATACAGTACACACACACACACACACACAGACACAGACACAGCCTATGTCCATTTTGGGAACACCAGTTAGTCTAATCTGCATGTCTTGCAAACTTCACAAACACAGAACCAAGGCGGAAATCGAACCCAGAACCTGTTAGTTAAAGTGATGCATAGCAAACAGCTAGTGGTTTGACACCTGCAATGACACCTGTCATTGCAACTGTCACTCAAATAAGCCACACCCATTTTGTAAGTCCTCCTCTCTCAGGCTGCTCCTGTCGAGGGGTCGCCACGGCGGACCATCTGATTCGGACACAACGCCGGATGCCCTTCCTAACTCAACCCTATCATTATATCTGGGCTTGGGACCGGTAGTGAATCCATCAGCTGGGGTTTGGGCCACACCCCTAATTATGCATCGTTTTATGGTTTAATATAGTATTAACTGATGTGTTACATAAAAACTGACCTTCTGTAAAAATAATTAATTAATTGACCTGTACAGTTGTAATGATTGGGGAATCTAACTATTTAGACTAAAACCATTTTTTCGTACCAGGCCGTAAACATATTTATTTCTGTTCTGCATTTTAACAAGGGTCTTTCGGGATCGACTAATAGTTTTAGAGCCAAAACCTCCGGAACCGGAGATTTCAGAATGGGAGATTGGTCCTTGGTAGAAATACTGAACTTAAATAAGATAATACAGTAATTAGCAAATACAGAGGACGGGAAATAAGACGATAGAAGAAGGAAATCCAAACATTAGGTCGATAGGTGCTATCTAGTGGTTTGTTGGGGAATTGTCCAGGTGCATGTGACAGCAATATAGTGAGTAGAATTAGAATCATTAGAGTAGGATTATTGCGTAATGTGTGATGAATAGAATAGTGTGAATATTGTGCCCCCATGTGGTTGCATTAGAATAAAATATCATTTATTGTCATTAAAACATTTGGTTTGTCCAACGAAATTAGGTGCTTTACACATAGTACACAAGATACAGTTACTCATATTGCTATTGCACAAATAAATAAATAGATAAATAATGGGAATAATGGGAATAAATACAATGTCACATTGGCCTCCACAGTCCTCTTGGGTAACCACTACACCACCGTGCCACCATATTATTTCATGTATAGACAATGTGTAATTATTGATACTAATAAACTGTAGAAACTGGAACTGTAAAGTGGAAAACAATACACTAACGTTATATGAGCAGTTTATACTTATAGAAACATTCTCATCATTTTGAAGCAGTGGTTTTACTTTCCAAACACAAAAGACAGACAGTGTGTGAAACCTACATGACTACTCAATGCAAAAAACTAATGGCAAAAAAACCCTAGTGATCAATCAAACCAATAGGGACAAGCAGAAGGATAGAAAATATTAAAACAGTAAAACAAACAAAAATGGATACAAACAACATACTGTACATACAAATACAAGAAACACGTTAAAAATAAAAAAGAAATAAGTATTCTCAGTCAGAGATGAAAGATACCGTAGATAGATAGATAGATAGATAGATAGATAGATAGATAGATAGATAGATGTGAGAATGTTACCTGGACCTATGAATAAAAAAAGTAAAACAATAAAGTAATAATCGTGGTATAGTGGTTAGCACAAGTGGCCTCACATCTTCATGGTCATGGGTTCGATTCCCACCTCTGGGTCTGTGTGCATGGAGTTTGTTCTCCCCGTGCTTGGTAGGATTTCTCCGGGTACCACACGCAAGTTTCCTCCCACGGATAAAAGATTAGGCTAATTGATGTTCCTAAATTGCCTGTAGTGTGTGTTTGTGTGCCCTGAGATGGATTGGCGCCCTGTCCAGGGTGTATCCTGCCTCGTGCCCAAAGTCTCCTGGGATAGGCTCCAGGCCCCTGTGATCCTGTATACAGGATATAGTGGTATAGAAGATGAAGATAAATGTTGGCAAGTTAAGAAATTAGGCTCTGTTATTTGGATACAACATGTGTGTTTTCAGTGTTTTCCTGTTTGCCCAATGTTCTGTAGCTTGTTTTTCTCTCCGCAGTAAGAAACCCATCCTGTTCTACTTCAACATCCTAAAATGTGCGAATCCTGCCGTCCTGATAAACCTGCAGTGTCCTACGACCCAGGTCCTTTACTCTAACTCTAACATTCACTCAACTCTACAATCCTTACTCACGGCACCACCTTCACCTCCTCACCATCTCATGTCCACATTTACAGATGTGTGTGTCGAGGTGCCCGGACCGCTTCGCCACCTACACGGAGGTGCAGCTCAAACACCCCTTTAACAGGAGCCACTGGGAATATTACAGGCAGTTCTGCAGGCCGGGATTTAACAATCCTAAGAAGGTGATTATTCAGACACACGAGCTGAACATGCCCTTTATCGATCTTCATCCCGAGAGCAAGTGAGATCGTGTTGATGTGGTTGTCAGCCAATAACCAGCTCCTGCTGCTGAATAACCAAAAACTGAAAACGTCTCCCATAATAATTTGTTATTATTTATCTTTTAAATTTCAAAAGTAACATTTTTACTTCTTTATTTTTGCTTTTGCAAGTTACTGAGCTGAGCGGAGTGGTTAAAAATCCGTTAGAGATTACTTAACACTGGAAAACAGTAACTGACAGACACACAGAACACGCCTCCTTCACTATAACTGACACACAGAACACGCCTCCTTCACTGTAACAGACACACAGACCACGCCTCCTTCACTGTAACTAACAGACAGGCCACACCTCCTTCACTGTACCTAACAAAAAGGCCACACCTCCTTCACTGTAACTAATAGACAGGCCACACCTCCTTCACTGACAGACAAACAGGCCACACCTCCTTCACTGTAATTGACACACAGGCCACACCTCCGTCATTGTAACTAACAGACAGGCCACACCTTCACTGACAGACAAACAAGCCACACCTCCTTCACTGTAACTGACATACAAGCCACACCTCCTTCACTGTAATTGACACACAGGCCACACCCCCTTCACTGTAATTAACACACAAGCCACACCTCCTTCACTGTAACTGACATAGAAGCCACACCTCCTTCACTGTAATTGACACACAGGCCACACCCCCTTCACTGTAATTAACACACAGGCCACACCTCCTTCACTGTAATTGACACACAGGCCACACCTCCTTCACTGTAATTGACAGACAGGCCACACCTCCTTCACTGTAACTAACTAACAGGCCACACCTCCTTCACTGTAACCGACAAACAGGCCACATCTCCTTCACTGTAACTGACACACAGGCCACACCTCCTTCACTGTAACTAACAAACAGGCAACACCTCCATCACTGTAACTGACAGACAGGCCACACCTCCTTCACTGTAATTGACACACAGGCCACACCTCCTTCACTGTAACTGACACACAGGCCACACCTCATTCACTGTAACTGACAAACAGGCCACACCTCCATCACTGTAACTGACAGACAGGCCACACCTCCTTCACTGTAACTGACAGACAGGCCACACCTCCTTCACTGTTATTGACAGACAGGCCACACCTCCTTCACTGTAACTAACAGACAGGCCACACCTCCTTCACTGTAACTAACAGACAGGCCACACCTCCTTCACTGTAACTAACAGACAGGCCACACCTCCTTCACTGACAGACATACAGGCCACACCTCCTTCACTGTAACTGACAAACAGGCCACACCTCCTTCACTGTAACTGACATACAGGCCACACCTCCTTCACTGTAACTAACAGACAGGCCACACCTCCTTCACTGACAGACATACAGGCCACGCCTCCTGTGAATTGTTCAAGTAATGTCACTCAAATAAGACCACTTGTTCTTTCTCTTAATGTTTTTTTCCTTCTTCAGCCCGTGGCTCATGTCCTGCGTGATGAAGACTGTCCATCAGTGATTGTGCCCAGCAGACCATGTAAATACACTTCCTTAATGTGTGTGTGTGTGCGTGTGTGTGTGTGTGTGTGTGTGTGTGTGCGTTTACACATTCAGTCCATTGCACTCTAAACGAGTCTCATTTATGAGTCATTAGTCTGATATATAATGACTAGCTATCAGGCATAAGAAAGCATCCTGCAGCTCTGTGAGGACCAAATGTAAACTCACACACACACACACACACACACACACACAAATCATGTTTTAAATATCTTAGTTTTCAGTTTTCTTTTAATGTTCATACCACATTTTGCATCAGTTTTCCAGCGATGCCTTCCGGACTTTATCATGAGCAACGGCACGCTGATGGTTGCAAACAGAACGGACTTTAAGGACGCCCTGGATACAGCCAGGAGTGTGAGTGAACTCAGAGATGCAGCTGAGTAAGTAAATTCACGCACACGGGCACACACACACACACACACACACAGTTTATTTGTAACAATAAATATATACCTGTTATACTGTACTTCCATTAAATAATAAATGCTGTTTTTCATATCAAAGGATTAAAACATGCCTGTTTCTTCTGCTCACTCCCAAGTGTTCTCTTTCTCATTTATGTCTCATTTATGTAGATGAGGGAACATCATCTAAAGTGATTTTGAAAGTGATGAATAGAATTCATTTAATCTAAACACTTTATTTTGCATCGTTATAAAAAGTAATTACACCCGCTGTTGTGTGAGTGAGTCGCTTCATTAAGCAGTGATTAACTCGATGTTTTTTGGATATTATATAGCCATCAGTCTTTCTGTCATTGTATATGTGTGTGTGTGTGTGTGTGTGTGGTGTGCAGTGGTATAACGGGTCTGCTGGAGGCCAAGCAGCTCGGCATGAAGATAGTGGAAGACTACGCCAACTCCTGGGTCTGGATTCTAACGTAAGCAGACAAAATGTACATTAGAAAAAAACTTTATTGTGATTGAAAAATAAATAAATAAAATGTGTTTCATAATGTGTGCGTGTTTGTGTTAGAGGGTTAATCCTAGCGCTGGTCATCAGTCTAATCTTCATCCTGCTCCTGCGGTTCACTGCTGGCCTTCTGCTCTGGTTCACCATCATTGCTGTCATCCTGGTTATAGCCTATGGTGAGAGAAAGCACGTGTGTGTGCGTGTGTGCGTGTGTGTGTGTGCGTGTGTGCGTGGCCATGACTTCAGTGGTATACTAAAGAGTAATTGCAAGGTTATGATGAAATGTATGTTGATGGATGGATGGATGGATGGATGGTGAAAAAGACCAACAGATAGAAAGACTGTCAGACAGATTGGTAGACAGATAAAAAAACAAATAGACAGAGAGACAGATGTCCAAGAGAAATTGAGAGATAGAGAATAGAAATAGACAGAGAAAGAAATGTTCAGATGAAAAGACAGATGGGCAGATAGATTGATAGAGACAAAGATAGATGAATGGATGGATGAATGGACAGACAGAGACACTGATTAATAGATGGATGGATGAATGGATGGATGGATGGATGTATGGATGGATGGATGGATGGACGGATGGATGGATGGATGGATGGACAGATGGATGGATGGATGGATGGATGGATGGAGAATGATGCACAGGTCATGTGTCTGTGAAATTCTAACCTCTGGTGTGATTAGGAATCTGCCATTGTTACTGGGAGTTCAGGCTGCTGAGACAGACTCCCAGGGCAGACGCCAGCCTCTCAGACATTGGAGTGCAGGCAAACTTGCACGTCTACCTGCAACTCAGCCAGACGTGGCTCATCTTCTGTAAGTACAACAGAAACCCACTTCCTGTTGATTTAACAGAACTAAAACACAAACATCAGAATTGTTTTTAACTTCGCAATTAAAAAAAAAAGTATTAACAACTCTTTATGTTTGCATTGTAGGGTAGATTGCGCATTTAGGGGAATGGTAGATTTGTATAAAATGATGGCTGGATTCACAGAGATAAAGGACAAATGCTAGCTAATTTATCTGCAGTGCTAACAGCATTGCTAACAATAAAATGTATTAGGCATTGAGGGCAGTTAGAGTTATCCTATAAAGCAACAAAGCACTCAAGTTTTACTGAAAACATCGCAGATAGCAACACTTGGTTCTAAAATGTGGTTCTTTTGTGGCTATAACATGAGCGGTCTAATGCTTTTCATTCATGTGTATGTATTTTCTTTTAGTGGTGTGTCTGGTTTTAACCGAAGCCTCCATAGTTTTAATGCTGGTCTTCCTAAGGAAGAGGGTGTGTATAGCCATTGCCCTGCTCATAGAAGGCAGCAAGTAAGTCTGATAAATTTCCCTTCAATTTTACAATTTTAACCTCCTGAACTCTCCTGAACATTTGTGTGTTTGTTTGCAGGGCCATCAGCTACATCATGTCTGCTTTGTTCTACCCGATCGTCACCTTTCTGATGCTGGCTGTGTGTATCTCTTACTGGGCCGTTACAGCTGTGTATCCTTGTTGAATTTTACTTTTAGAATTGAATTTTGTTTGTACAGTAGGCATAAATGCAACTTTAGCGGAAGTTGAAAGGAAGGGGAAGTAATACCACCAAAGTAATTCTCCACATAAATTATCCAAATAAAAGTTTGTATACAGTATATAAACGCGAGTTGGTTTAACAACATAATTAAACGTTTTTCAAGCCAGCTAGGAGGTGCACCAAAAACATGAATACTTTATAAACAGCATTTATTTTAAAATCTAGCTAAAAATAGAGGAGTAAAGATGAGTTCCTAACACATGTTACACTTTAATTCAATAATAGACAAAGTTAAGTTGTTAAGTTGTTTGTCTGATTAATAATTAACACCAAAATCTAACAGTCGGCGAGCCAGCCAGGAGGTTCAATGATAGCAATGTGCAACCTTATAACCTTATAAACAGCTTATAAACAGCTTTTATATTTATTTATATTAAGTATAATTTCTGTTTATATAGTTATTCAGCAGTACGATATTCAGCCAATGAAAAAATTTACTTGTTTGTTATATTTGTTGATGTAAATAGGTTTCATACCAAATCCAATTGGCAAGCTAGTTCGGAGGATGAAGACAAGGCTCGTTGGCTAGAATGTTTTTGCACCTTAGAATATTTGCACCTTAATCAAATCCAGTTTTCTGGCATCATCTGGTGAAGCTGTGTACAAAGTCATGTCAGTGCAGCCCAACTGCAAGCACACCAACTTCACCTGCAGTCCAGATGTGAGTTGTCTTCTCTGAATTTGCATTAAATATTAATGAAGATAGATATAATGAGGCTTTAATACAGATTTAGTTACATAAATAAACAAGGAGTATCATAAATGCCACTGATGTTTATTCCTGTGTTTTTTGTTTATGGATAGACTTTTAACAGGACCAATATCACTAAGCAGTGTCCTGGAGCTCAGTGTCTATTTGCATTCTATGGCGGGGAGAGCATGTATCACCGCTACATATTCCTACTGCAGCTGTGCAATCTGCTGGTCTTCCTCTGGTTGGTTAATTTCACCATTGCTCTGGGGCAGTGTACACTCGCCGGAGCCTTCGCTTCCTACTACTGGGCCAAGAGAAAACCTGAAGATATCCCATCTTGCCCTGTTTTTTCCTCTTTTTTTCAGGCTGTATGGTGCGTTGCTTACAAGCTGTAACATACACTCACCTAAAGGATTATTAGGAACACCTGTTAAATTTCTCATTAATGCAATTATCTAATCAACCAATCACATGGCAGTTGCTTCAATGCATTTAGGGGTGTGGTCCTGGTCAAGACAATCTCAAAAGAAAGACAATGGGAAAGAAAGGTGATTTAAGCAATTTTGAGCGTGGCATGGTTGTTGGTGCCAGACGGGCCGGTCTGAGTATTTCACAATCTGCTCAGTTACTGGGATTTTCACGCACAACCATTTCTAGGGTTTACAAAGAATGGTGTGAAAAGGGAAAAACAACCAGTATGCGGCAGTCCTGTGGGCGAAAAATGCCTTATTGATGACCCCACCAGTTACCACTCATCTCCACTACAAATAGGAAAAAGACGCTACAATTTGCACAAGCTCACCAAAATTGGACAGTTGAAGACTGGAAAAATGTTGCCTGGTCTGATGAGTCTCGATTTCTGTTGAGACATTCAAGTGGTAAAGTCAGAATTTGGCGTAAACAGAATGAGAACATGGATCCATCATGCCTTGTTACCACTGTGCAGGCTGGTGGTGGTGGTGTCATGGTGTGGGGGGTGTTTTCTTGGCACACTTTAGGCCCCTTAGTGCCAATTGCGCATCGTTTAAATGCCATGGGCTACCTGAGCATTGTTTCTGACCATGTCCATCCCTTTATGACCACCATGTACCCATCCTCTGATGGCTACTTCCAGCAGGATAATGCACCATGTCACAAAGCTCGAATCATTTCAAATTGGTTTTTTGAACATAATAATGAGTTCACTGTACTAAAATGGCCCCCACAGTCACCAGATATCAACCCAATAGAGCATCTTTGGGATGTGGTGGAACGGGAGCTTCGTGCCCTGGATGTGCATCCCACAAATCTCCATCAACTGCAAGATGCTATCCTATCAATATGGGCCAACATTTCTAAAGAATGCTTTCAGCACCTTGTTGAATCAATGCCATGTAGAATTAAGGCAGTTCTGAAGGCAAAAGGGGGTCAAACACCGTATTAGTATGGTGTTCCTAATAATCCTTTAGGTGAGTGTAAGTGCTGTGATATATAACATTTGTTATATGCTAACATATATCACTTGTTAATCACTCAAAAAGTTTAATACAGAAGGGCTTAGTGAAATGGCAAATACTTAAAAATAGGGTATTGTGCTACATCAGCAATACTGGAGAAAGAGTGTTGACATTTGAACTTAAAAGCCATACAAATACTCTTACACCCTCTTCAGTGCTACTTCATCTATTTGCTAACATCTAATTAATATTAAGACAAGATTATATCAAGCATGAACATACTCATTGCGGATTGTTTGGGTTAGTGTCGTGTGGCGCTGTGTCGTCTGTGCCACTTTGTTTGTTCCCCAGTTTATACAGCCCAGACTGTGTACAAATACCAGATTTCATCACACAAAGATATACACACACACACGTGCGTGCGCGCACACATATACACAGAATAGACAGTTTCTTAAAGAAAAAGTCTACAAATAATTATGTACATACATATGTACAAGTTCCAGGACTGTACGAGAGGACACAAGTGCAGGCTAAAATTACTTCTTATTTAGTCCAAATAAACAAGCATAAACTATCTTAAGCAATCCACAAAATAGGCAACAGTCAGGCAATTAGCAATAGGCATGAACTAGGCAGGACGATAATTGAAATCATAATGATCATACAGGTGAAATACATAAATATATATATATTTTTTCAGTTTCTCATAAAGCTTATTTGTGCACCAAAAATGTTTAAGAATTTTGATGAGAAATGTTTTTGTTTTTTTTCCATGCATGATACATTTTAAAAACAGTTGAGATCCATCAACTCTATTCAAATTGTTATAGTAGTGCAATAATGTGTCTTGTCTGCTCCTAGGTATCACACAGGGTCTCTTGCTTTCGGTTCGCTGATCCTAGCTTTTGTCCAATTCATCCGAATTGTACTTGAATATCTGGACCACAAGCTTAAAGGTAAGTTTCCAAAACAATGTAGACACCTGCCATATCACGTTGTAACAAAAAACATATCAATATAATCATATCATCAGTAATGGGGTGGTGTGATAAAACAGAGTTAAAATCTCTACCCTGAGTATGATTATGATAATTAAAAACTATAACATTTATTAAGAAAAAACATCGCAAAACACATTTAATCAATTTATTGCAACATTAAATTTTGTGGTTTCTGTTTCTGTTATTACTTATGGAGGTTCTCCTTTATGAACTTCTCTTTATTTTGATCTCTCAAGAAGTTACTCATACACAAAATATGGTTTGCCATGGTACCAAAAGTCATTATCTGTGTTTAGGAGCTCAAAACGTGTTTGCCCGCTTCCTGCTCTGCTGTTTAAAGGGCTGCTTTTGGTGCCTGGAGCGTTTTATTCGCTTCATGAACAGGAATGCGTACATCATGGTAAGAGTCTCCACTGGACATTATCACTAAGCAGAAAATCGGGCTACTTTTAATATGATCTTTATACCAGCTGAAACACTAACAGCATCATATATCTTCTATAGATTGCAATTTATGGCAAAAATTTCTGTACGTCAGCTCGGGAAGCCTTCTGTTTGTTAATGAGGAACGTTGTGAGGTAAGGACGACAATGTGGTTGAGGGGAATGATCTGCATAATGTGATATTTTTCTACAAAAAAAAAAAATGCTTCTACGTCTGTTTATAAATGTTGTTAAATTTGACACTGTAATCAAACAGTTGGCGAGCCAGCCAGGAGGCTGTGTACAGACAAGATTTACCTTATATAAACCTTATGAATTGTTTTTCTATTTAATTTATCTATTAAACGTCATATAATTCCTACAGTTCATGACAAACCAAACAAACTATGGTTCGTTATAAAAACCTTACTGTTAATGTGTTTGCTGCATCTCAGTTAGCATTGCTGTCTGCTGTTCGCTTCACAGGGTAGCAGTGCTGGACAAGCTCACAGACTTCTTGCTTTTCTTAGGGAAAATTCTCATAACAGGGAGTGTTGGTGAGTCGAATCCTGTTCTCATGTCCTAATCCTAAACTGTTTTCAGTATTTATAAAAGTTTTAGTAATATTTAACTGGGGGCTTTTAAAAATGTTATGGCAACTGAAAAGGGTTTTATCAAGAAATTCAACTCAGTGTATTCAGCTTTCAAGGGGCCCAGAATCTCCAGTGGAGACGACTGGAAAACACTGCAGCACTGCATGAAAAATGAAAGCCTGGCAACCTGCAGCTGTGTGTTATTTTTTTTCTAGGCATCATTACTTTTCCTCTCATTCTCTTTGTTTCAATGAAATGTGTTTTATGGGAAGCACAGTGACATAAGCAGACCTTAATAAAATGGCCAAATAGTCCACTTTGTCTTTGCAGAACACCAGCAGGGGGCACTTGAGGATTTTGCTGAATCTTACACTGTTGTGTGTGTGTGTGTTTATACAGGTGTTATTGCCTTCTTTTTCTTTACACACAAAATCCCCATCATTCAGGAAGAAGTTCCGATCCTGAATAATTACTGGGTGCCTCTGCTGGTAAAGAAACGTTTTTTTTGTTTTTTTTTTACATTGTGTTTCACATTCTGTTGCTGTCGGTTAACATGTCTGTGCATCTCACCTGCAGACGATCGTGTTCGGGTCGTACCTGATCGCACACGGCTTCTTCAGCGTCTATGCAATGTGTGTGGACACACTTTTCCTGTGTTTCTGTAAGTAAGAGGAGCAGTGGCTCTAACATCTTAACAACTATGGTTTAAACAGAGCACATGTGAAGTGAAGTACATAAATACACACTGAAAAGGCAAAACTTTTACTGTGTCACTCATATTATTTTAATTTATTTAAAAGAAGAAGGTTGATGCTTATACATTTTTTCCAATGTGGATTAATTTCTATTTATCTCTTCATGACAAACCTAAGCAGAAAATCAGGCTACTTTTAAAATAATCTTGATCACTAACAGCATCATATATTTTCTATAGATTGCAATTTAGGGCAAAAATTTCTGTACGTCAGCTCGGGATGCCTTCTGTTTGTTAATGAGGACTTCTTGCTTCCTTCCTTCTCTTGTTGCCCCATAACGTTACGGATCCAGGCGAGGACCTGGAAAGGAACGACGGAACTCCAAGCAAACCTTTCCTCATGTCTCCCGGCTTGCGCAGAATTCTGGGAAGCGTGGATCAGAGCCCTAGGAAATCCAGAACCTCTGTACACCAGTGCGCTGTCAGAGAATAGCTTTACTCCCCTTCCTGCTAGCTGGCATGTTTTAACTCTGTAACTCTCCTCCTGCAGCTGTGAGGACACTGGATGCTACGTCCTGTACTGTAACCCAACTCTGATGCACTAAAAAAAAGAAGAAAAAAAACAACACTGAGCATTTACTTCCATAAGAGGAGACTGAAGGTGCTATGCACTAAGACACACACAGGCTCTGTCCAACTTTCTAACTGCCTTATTCACACACATCTGACCGTTTACAGGATTTTTAGAGACATCCAGATTGACTTATCCAGGTCTGATCCTATATTCAGAGGTAGATTTTTTTGTGATTGAAATAAACAAGGTTTTTTTTTACGTTTTTAACTTTGAGTGATGTGTTGAACTATAACTTCATCTCGGCCTCAACCCAAATTCTTTTTTTATTTTACATTAGCATAATCGCAACACATTTGTTAGTTCCCATATGGAAAAGCATTGTTGTTTTTAGAGAACAACTCTTTTGACCTATATTTAATAAAACCTTTATTCATATGAAGTTCGAGGAAAATAATCAATGACGAGGTGGTGTGAAGTGGTGGGTTTTACATTTTTATACTATTGCAAGTTAGATTTGGCTCCGAACAACACACATTGTATGTTTATAGCTATGTTAAGGTCATGTAGCGTCCTTGAAATAACTTAGTTCCTGTTTTCACTTGCAGCTTTAAAACATTGCTTTTTGTTTTGGGGAAATTCTGGGAAAAAAATTAACTCTTCTATTCTGGAAATATAATTTTACCCCAGAGACTGGGAATAAGCTGTTAATATAGAAACACTGACAATATAAAGACAAACCTGTTATTTGCAGCTGCACTACTGTCAGAGATATTATTTTAAAAAAAATTAACAGCTGTACAGTGTTCCCATATCCCAAAATATAAGTCAAATCCTAATTACTAAATAATAATAATAATAATAATAATAATAATAAACTTATTTGTTGTTAAATACAGATCAAAATGGATGTTTTCTAACAAACCAATCTCAAATATCTGTATATATGCTATATATTTTTAATTATATATTGCTTTTCCATATAGGTTTAGAAAATTATGGGAATAAAATCCAGATATGGAAACATTTTAGGTATTTTTCGATTAAATGCTACAGGTTTATACCAGCACATTTTCCACAATTATGATACACTAGCGTTAGGACCCGTCGTCAAATATTTTTAGAAATAGTTAAAAACTTAAAGCTAAAAATAAGCTAATCAGCTTCAATATAATCAGTGATATCATATCAGGTTGAAGCCCACGTACGTGTCTGATGGTTACAAACTTCCCGCAGAAGGAATAAACATACAATGATCCGTCCATATATCTTTGAAGGTTCAGTTTTCAAAAGTTACATACCTTTGTGTGGATTGATTCTTTCGAGTCATTCGTATATCCATGCTCACTTTCAGGGCAAAAGTACTGTGTTTATCCAAGAAAGGCTCCTGTGAAATAATCTGGCACAAAACTGCTCATAACGTTCCTTTTACTTAACATTTTAATTTAATTTTAGGCGCAGATTTAACTTTTTTTCCCTTTTTTTTTTTTGCATGATGCTGAAACAAAATTGGCTGGACAGACATTTACCTTACAGACATACAGACAGACCTGGTTTCAGGTCCTCTGATGTATAAAACTTGAAGACATCATTAAAAGAGCGAGTTCTGACCAATGTACAGACAAAACCTCTCTTTTATTTATATAGATTGTTTTTTTTTATTTTACTAAGTTACTTGTTTTTTAAGATTAAACAATAAAACAATAAAAAAATACATAACCTCTTCTATCTGCATGTCTTCTGATTGAGAAACTAATTGGCATTGCTTTTTTGTTGTTTGTTTGTTTTACAGAAGTTGATCTTTATTTTTCTAATGAGCAAATTTCAATAAACATTTATAATTATACACCAATCAGCCATAACATAAAAACAATCAACATTCAATCCACCTAGGGGACATTTTGTGCCACTGGGGCAGCCCTGGCCCCTTGGGCGTGGTTCAGCAGGGCCCCCTAGAGGTGTATTGTGGTGTTTGGGACATTAGCAGTGAATCCTTGTTGCACGGTCGGGCCTCCGTGGATCAGACTTGTTGTGCTCAATAAATGCTCAATCATATTGGAATTCGAGGATTCTGGTTCACCAATCTTAAACTCTTTGCCTGCTGTGGTCAACTGGCTGTTCTGATGCCTTTCTATCATAGCCAGCATGAACATTTTATGTGATCAGATCGAATGGGCTGGCCTTGGGTCCCCGCAACCAAATGAGCCTTGGTTGCCTATGGTTTGGGCATGCCTTGGTTTACTGGTATATAATTGACAGTTTATTTAATTCACCTGGTGGTGGTGTTAGTGTTGTGGCTGATCAGGCTGTATACATATATAAATGTTTTTTATAAGAAATATCTCTTTAATTGTAAGGTTTGTACATGGTAGCATGAATGTGTTGTGTAAACGCATGACATATGGGTTTCTTGTTTCCAGATGTGTACCGCTATTGTCCCCCACATATGATAAGTCATAACCTAAATATGTCCAAAATCATAAATACTAACAGCAAACACAGTCATTAGGCTGAAAGTTGACAAAAAAGTCATGACTAAATTTTACAGTCCTTATACAGTAAATATTTGTAATACAAAAATAATAGCTAAAATTAATAATAAATGTAATAGCAAAAATTTGCTAAAGTAAGAGTACAATCATTCAAATTGAGTAGAACTAAAAATAGTAAGTATAGAAATAAAATACAATTATTCAAGTAATTTTCACAGTTACTGTAAATGTAGCTCTTTTTGCACCTTGTGTCCACCAGAGGGCGCTGTGTGTATTTGTTTGTTTTGTTTTTGGATGGAGGGAAAGAAGTTGAACCCAGAAAAAAATTGCAGTCATAAACAGGCTATCATTAGAGAATGGAGTGTACAGTAATCAGTTTGACAAAGTCCTGTGAAGCCCTATAAAGCTCACCCGAATTCTCATTCCTCATCATTTAATACCATTCTCTGCTTTGCCGGTCACACAGAGCTACATGCAACAAGATATTTTCCTCTTTAGCTCATAATGCAACTCTGAACGAATTATACGGGAATGTGGAGTACACTCTCTCAAACTAACTCAATCCGTTTTCTCTACAGGGATGTCAAAGCCATTTCGGTTCCTTTGTATTAGGAGGTGTAGGGTTTAACTGCTACAGTTTGTAAATGTTACATAAATGTGTTCCGTTTTTGTTTTTTTGTTATGTTTTGGGATGGGAATATGACGTGTTTGTATCTTTTGTACTACAAGAAAAGTAATGTTTTTTGGCAAAATAAAAAAATATTTAAAAAAAATAAGTGACGAGTATAATTAGACTGGAGTACACACAATATAAATTTGAAGAGTATACTGTAGGTCAAGTATTTATAAGGCAAATAAAGAGATGCAAGCCATGCAACATAAGTCTTTCAATATCAGCAAAAACACAAACAATAATAGACTAGTGCAAATTCAAAACAAATTCAAAAGTGCTCTTTACTCCTTTTTACAACTGTGGTGAGCAGAAAAGTATCTTCCAAAAGCATAAATCAAATTGAGAGAGGGACAGGCTGAAACAGCAACAGATCATCATAAACTATTCAGAGAAATAGACAAAAGCTCCTTCACATTCGTGCCTGTAAGCTCGAGAAAATCAATAATGAGGCTTTGAATCAAAATGTCTTGCAGTAACAACTCGATTGGGGTGTACAAACTAACATCATTCCAACGGTCAGATTTTCCCAGGCGTACATCTTTTCACACTTTTACGTATCATTCAGATTCAGACAAAACCTGTCATCATCCTCAAACCACTAATTGCCACCTGCTTATATCTGAACAGAGCTGTGTAATTTGTTGTGTACTGTATAAACAGTGTGAGTATAGCTCTGTAAATTACCGTTAAAGGACTGAAACGAGAGCACAACCCTTGTAGACAAACCTCACACTTATTTCATTCATGTTCACTACAAGAGCAACTTTAGCAAACAATAAGACTGAGACTCATGAGTCACGATTAAACGCGGCCCAGCCACTTTTACAGAAAGCCGTGTGCGGATTTTGTTTTGGGAAAACGGGTAAAAACTAGAGAAACTCTCATTTTAGACATTAGCTAGTTTCAAGCCTGACCTGTAACATTTGGTCACTGAATTTGACCAAGACCCACCCACTTTCACAGCTGCTGTTTGATTGACATGGTACTCAACTAGAAGTGGTCAAAGTACACAAATCCTATACTTGAGTAAAAGTACTGTAGTGATGACCAAGGACAATTATTACTCAAGTAAAAGTAGTAGTTCATTTATTCGCAAACTTGAGTAAAAGTACAGAAGCACTTACCTTCAAATTTACTTACAGTAAGCATCAAGCTTGTATTAGATCACAGTAGCCTTTTTCATAGTAAAATAAAAAAAAATTAGTCAGCAAGTGGCGAAATTCCCGTTTCAACTACTATACACCAATGTGGTTGGGTAATGCAATACCATGCAGAAATGTACTTGTAAATGTACTTTTAAGTGGGGTAAAAGTAAAAAGTATCCTGTAATAAAAACTACAAGTGCAGATCACGAAATATGAACGTGAGTACAGTAACAAAGTACATATACTCCGTTACCTTCCACCTTTGCACTCTACTAATTTGTAGGTCATCTGTAAGTTAAACACCCGGATGCTCACCAAAATTTCCTACTTCCGCAAGCTGATGTCCTTTGAACAAATCAAAGGAGACTATTTATAGTTTGCGAGTACCAGTTTGTTAAAATTGCCCCCCCCACAAAAAAAAAGGAAACAAACAGGATAGGAAGGGTGGAAGGAAAAACAAAAACAGAAAAAAGCATACAGTGATGGAAATATTTCATATACAGTATGGAGTTCTCTGACGAATTGTCTAGGATTTAATGTTGAAACTTTGCAGTGGTTCCACGATTGTGTTTCACTGTTGAACATAAATACAAATTCCACCATCCTCCCACACGTTCCAGTATTAACCAAAAAATATTGGAAATGCAAAATTTCTTTGTACATCTTTCTAAAACTTTCTCTAAATTTGTGCAACATTACCTTAATCCGTAAAAGAACTCAGGACACCACATCAGTGTATCCCTCCATGCTGAAAAAAGGTAAGTAGTGAACAGACCAAAAGATGGAGGAAGGATATATTGTATGTATAATGTTTTATTTAAAAAAAGACCTGTGGATCCCCAAATAATTTTAAATTCATGCAAATCATTTTGTTGTTCTTATTTATGAGGAAAATCAGAATTCTTAGCAACACATTTAGAAGTTAAAAAGCTAAGCATGAGAGCGTGACAAAAGGCACTTAAATTTCATTTTTAGTGAATAGAATTGAAGGATTTGTATTCCACGCTTTTTTTTTTTTTTACTCCCCATGACATCAGGACTCGATTGCTGCGTGTTGTATGGAGCCTTTAGACTTTACTTATACTGTCCCATAATATTATTGTATTAAGTTTCCCCATTTTCTATACTTTTTCTTAAACTCAGCACCATAATTAACCAAAGTTACAAGTTCTTTAAGCATTGAACATTTTATTGGCATTTAGCTCAGCTTCCAATTATCAAGATTCATCCACAAAAAAAAAGGCAGCTGTACATCGACAAAAAGAAAAACTGAAACTAAAGACTTCCATCATAAATTTATTTTAAAACAAAGTGCTCAGTCACATACAACAAATAAATTAAATGTGATTGTATTCAATCATTATATAGATATTTATATATTAAACAAACAAAAAGAAAAAAAAAAAACTTCAGCCGTTCACAATAACATTGAAAGCTTTTGTTCTCTTGGTTTGGACCATCCTTCAGTAAACGAATATGAAAAAGTTAGAGTAGTTGTGGGGTCATGGTGCGAGACATGGGACACAGCGATAAGTTCCTCATGCTTTCCTCTAGACTCTGACCTGATTGGTTGAGAGGGTGTAGTGGGCGGGGTTTGTTTCAGGCATGGCTGATGGGCAGCTGTGTCATCGAGTGGGGCAGGAGAGGCTGGAACACCAGCGACGTTGGAGACTGAACTGGAGAAGAAAACAAAACCACATGCAGACGTTAAATAAAGTATTACTCAAAGTGACGGAGAGAAGAATGTGGTAATATCGTCAGATCAAAATCACGTCTGTCCGTTAACTAATGTTGACATTATGGAACAGAGCGAAAATCCAGCATACTGCTTTAAAAAAAGAAAATTTAAAGAAAAAAAAAGGAATTAACTAGAAGTATTACTCTAATTCAATAACGCTCTTTTGTCAGAGCAGCATTAAATAGCATTTTATGCCAATTTAAGAGAAACTTCACAGCTATCACTTCAACAATAAATATTTTCATTTACTCTAAAGTGTTTAAATTTTAAATGAATGTAATATTTAAATATGTACAATAATAATATATTTTTCATTAAAACCACATGTTTTTACTTCTGGAGGGAAAAAGTTGTCATTTAAGTTTATATAATGTATTATAATTGTTTTTGAGCTTGTGAGGTTTGGATTTCATTCAAACAGCCAGTTAAATTCCTAACTAAATTTATACAAACCCAATATCTAATATATTTTGACAATAGTAAAATGTGACTACCACCACTAAGAAATTGCCAAAATGAATAAATAAATATTCCTGAAAACTGATTTTTGGTTCGACTGTGTGGCTTCATAATGATGCATACAATATTTATTCCAATTTTAAAACATAAGACATCCTGAGTTTTTTTTTTTTATGTACAAGGGCTAAAGACAACATACTGCTTTATTTGAGAGATTATTCATATTCTTAGGTATGTGATTAACATTTACATTTAGGCATTTGGCTGACGCTCTTATTCAGAGCAACTTACATTTTTATCTCATTATACATCTGAGCAGTTGAGGGTTAAGGGCCTTGCTCAAGGGCCCAACTGTGGCAACTTGGTGGTTGTGGGGTTTGAACCTGGGATCTTCCGAACCGTAGTCCAAAGCCTTAACCACTGAGCTACGCCTGGCCCCTGAGCAATGCACAAAATGCTTGTGTGTTATGAATACAGTGTGCTGGTTTATAACAAATTAGATTTAACTCCAATGAGTAGGGAATGAAATATTTAAGTGTATCAGTGTGGCATCATTAAGACTTTTTCAATTTTAAGACTAAAGGTTAAAGTGTTGTTAAATGCACTTAAAACTAAAAAAATAAATAAACAATGGGATTAAGCATTACAATTTTAAGTCATAATTTTTCTGGTAACGCTGGAACTCCAAGGTACATGTATAGAAGCGAGACACACACCAGGGTTGAACTGACCCTCCATGTACGAGTGCAGAGTAGTGAGCATGGGTGTGTCGACTGGCGTGAACGCTGTATACTGCAGCTCCTCCATCAGAGGCGGGGACAGCCGGCCCGGCTGCAGGGATGACACCGGTGCCGTGGACGAGTGATTCGGACTCACATGCTTCTTATGGCGAGCTCGGCAGTTCTGAAACCAAACCTGAGGAACCACAAATACACAGTTCATTAAGAAACTTTAAAATGGCAATGTACTGAGCATAACTTACATTTATAGTCATAACATTTGGAAAATCTTTATTGGCAGCTCACATGCGTTCTGTTAAATGATCAAACCTGCTTTTGGATGTAAAAAACATTTCTCCTAATATTTTAAATAACTGTATACGGGGGAAGTTGAACTTATTTTATGATAAAGTTTTGATAATATTAGCCTAATAATGTGGATAATTGCATAGTAAAATATTTAACTTTTTTTTTTTTTAATGAACTTTCAAAAAGATTTCCTTTTTTTTTTTTATTAGCCATTAGATTTATGTCGGCATTTACAGATGACTATAATATAAAACATAACTGGGGGGAAAAAAACAATTGTACATTTATTTCAACTTTAAAAATCGTCTATGCTGATTCTAGTGTGATGAAAACATTGTAAATGACTTGGTTACAAAGTAAGGCTGCTTGGTAGCAAAATAAAGACTAGTTTCTTTGTATTTTTAAGACTTTATTGTAGTATTTATATCCCACATTCCACCTGCGCACCTGAATAACCCTGCGGCTAAGTCCAGTCCTTTCTGCCAGTTTCTGCAGTGTCTGAGCGTCCGGGTTGTTGTCCTGAGCAAACTGGGCCTGCATTACCTAATGCACACACACACATTATTATTGTGTATAATACTGATTAATTTTTTTTTTTTAATTATAATAAGCACTACCACAATATGTACTTTTACTAACATTAATTTGGAATAAATTTTTTTAAAAAGGCCTGGCCACGGAGACTGTGTTTTTGCCCAGCTTAGGGGGCAAGTAAAAGTGACAATCAGATGAAAATTATGGAAGAATCTGAGCACCAACCTGCAGCTGGTCAGCCGTGAAGCTCGTCCGTGCTCTCTTCGCCGGCTTGGGTTGGTTTACTTCCTGTTCTGAAGGTACGGCTCCCTCTACATTCACTCCTTTTCCTGGACGGAAATGTGAAATTGATGTGAAATAACTCCAGCACCCTAAACACTGAAAACATTTGATATTCACCCAAATACAAGCAATAAAATTCACTTGCACATGCTTTTGACATTTCAAATAAATGTCTGAAGTTTTAAAACTGCACTGATTTTGCAACATCAGATGGAATTATACAATTTTTTTTTTAATCTAGGCCAAACAGATAGTAACCAACAACAAGGCAGATAACTGGGATCTGGGATTTTTTTTTTAATGTCTGGAAAGTAAAAGCCTACAGAATTAAATGCTCTTAAAACCTAAAAAAAAATATATATATATATATATATATATATATAACTCTTTTTTTTTTTTTTTTAAACAGTTCATACTTTTCATTTTGATGAGACTAAAGAAACATAATTTACACACAAAGGCAAAGTGTAAGGGTTCTTTGTCCTTCGTCATAAAAGTCATATGGTGACAGCAAAGGAATCCTAAGGAACCAGAAGTCCTAACGAGACTAAACAAACAGATGTGATGACAAGAGCGAGCCCCACCTATCCAGGAGTTCATCAGTTTTGCGTTACATGAAATATAATAGTTCCAGCACAATCACAAAATATAAAAATACTCATATTTCCACAAACTGAGAATTACCATGCATTAAATATCTAATCTTGTCATTTGTTACACAAGTACCATTTAATGATAAAACCTGGTAAATTCTAACATCATAACACAGTTAACTCGCCCTTACGCTCACTAATCTTAGTAAATCAGACCGCTTCAGACAGTTGTCTACATTAAAAAAAAGGCGATTTAAACATTAGCCTATAGAGCTATACTGTATTTTGAAAAATATTTTCTAAGATTAAATTTTTTTTTTAAATAACAGACTTAAGACACAGTAAGACTTAGCCTTAACCAAGATCTTCAGCAGTAATTTATCATGAACTAAAAACATTTCTTTTGAATTCTTGCACTTTTAACAAATTTAAGTGTTTATATGCAAGTCAATTTCAAGCCATACTTTAACTACAGGATTGGTGCGAGATATTACAGCCGCACTTTTATTTGTAAGTAAAAACAAAAAAAGTTTGACTGAATTCTCAGTCTTTGCTAAACATGATGACTGAATTTAAGCACTGCACATTTGTATGACCAAAAGTTTTGCCATAAGCTACCATTTAATTGAAATAAATAAATACAAATAATAACAACGAAATTGACATCTAAAATGTGAATGAATCAATAAGCTTTTTTTTGGCTGTGAACATAATCCTCTCCACAATTCCTATCTATTTAACTTTTCCTTGGTACACGTTCCAAACCCCAGTGCCATGGTTGGAACGTTCAGGCACTCATGCTGGTCTCCCGATGAAAACTATAAAGCGCTTCATCACCACAGCTTGGATTAAATCAATGTGTACAAACAAATTGTGAGAAGGCCTTACCGTTCTCCATAGCACGTTTCAGGTTGTCCAGCATGCGATCATAGTGCACACGGCAGAGCACTCGCTCGTCCACCAGAGCGAACTCCTCTCCTGTAGACAGCTGCCGTTTGCAGGAGAAGCAGGCGAAGCAGGCCAGGTGGTAAGTGTTTCCTTTGGCTCGGCGAACCCAGTCATTGGAGTGGATGTTCCTGCCGCAGTGAGCACAGCGGGTTCCGTACTTCCTTTAAAAAATAAAAAAGGAAATTTTTTTTGGAAAAGGTCAGTTCTGCTGTATTCCAATATAACATCTTTTGTACATTAAACATATGTATAAATATCTTAAAGGAAAAAAGGATACATAGTGCATTTTAATGACAATTATAGCACAATTGTAATAGATAATTAGAACTACACCACATTCACCGTCCCAGATACTGATGGCAAAACTTCAGAATTTAAGAATCTCTTAATTTCCTAAATGGTGGTAAATTGGGATATACTAGCAATTACCAAAGACTGGATTTTTTTTACTACTATATTTAACATTGTGTTTTTTATCTTTAAAAAAAAGTGCATCAGTTATTATCAGTTAAATGTTTAAAATCACAGTTTAAAACAAAATCAAATGAATAACAAGTAGTTTGAAGAACACTAAAGCTTAGTCTAAGGTAATGAGATTATTCTTGCTTACATTTCAGATTGTAGAGTTTTGTGGTCAAGAGAAAGTATTGCAATTGTTTGGAGGCTCTACACTTGATTCTCAATCTGAGCAAACATCACAGGTTTAAAAACAAACAAGTTGAGAAACAAGAACATTTTATACAAGAACTAATGCTCATGCAAAGGTTTTTTTTTTAAATGTAGGCTTGGGATGACAGCATGAGATTGGGGGGGGGGGGGGAGACATGGTAATGAAGAATGGAAATCTAAAAATCGGTCACAAGATTTATCCAAAAGATGCACCAAGTTTGCATTAATAAAGAATGCATTAAGATTTTTCCTGAACCAGATGTCATTTGAAGTCAGAGTTAGGATGGAACTAAATTTTACTTTTTCATACACAATATTACCAAATATAGCATCAAACAAGAGTGGTCTGATAAGCTGTGGAACAACAGTAGTGATGGTATCTATTACAAGAAACTATTCCTAATAATAATCAGTGAGTTCTGACAAAGTGGCAGAACAAATTGGATCATTAAAAAAAAAAACAATTCTCATATTTTTAACAATATCTAACAATCTTTACATTTTTACTTTATTTTTAAAAAATCTGAAATGTAGCCTCATTAAAGTAACTCCATCACTCAGTGTGCACGTGAGAACTAACCGGGAAACTCGTTTTATTTTGGTTTTAAATGGTGAAAAGAAATTGTTGTAGGACGAATTGAAAAATATATCAAACATAAAAACCGCATGTAAGTGTACCTGAAGTAGTCGAGTTTACAGAAAATCTCTTTTTCTTTGATGTAGCAGCTGATGTGGCGGCCGAGTGACGTCTGACACACGCTGCACGAGAGACAGCGCACGTGCCAGCACATATCATTTACCTTTAATAGAAAAAAAAATTAAGGTGGCGCGTGAGAGAGAGCAACGAGTTAGCAAAGCATTTTACCTCCAAAATAGAACCTGTAAACCATTAAAACACAAACATTCGTTTCCACAAACAACGAAATCTGTATACAGCTATAAGCTAAAGGTGAAGTTATAGTGTGGGGGTTTTGGTTTATATAACTAGCATTAATATTAGCAGAGATAATTAAGCTAATCATTAGCACGCCAAACAGGACAGAGGAAAATATTTATAATAAAAATAGCTGAGCATAAAATGTTTTCCTCGTTATGTGTAATATGTTGTAAATAATAATAATAATAATAATAATAATGTAAATAAAATCATGAATGTTGACAAATTAGTCTAATAAACATTTTATATTTACGGTATAGGCTGTAACTTGCGACACACCATATGTTTGTCCCTACCGTAAGTTTTGATTATTATTGGTGTTTAAAGCAAAGACAACTTTATGCTCATCCCGTAAATTAAAAGTAAGTCATGAGAATATAACTATCAAACCTGAAAATCTGTCTAACTCAAAGGGCAGTGTACTTTTCAGCATACTTAATAACCCATGAAAAAAACGTTTAAACAATTATTTCCATACTTTTTTATTCTTCAAAAGGTGCTCTGCAAAAATGACCAGTGTTAAAAGTAAAACAAACTAAATATAAAATACATAAAAATATATGTAGGCTAATTAAAAGTAACTCAAATATACAAAGTAGCCTATTTTTAACGGGCTTCTAACTAAGAAAATATTGCTTTTTGTCCATGTTTTTTTTTTAAGTAAAGAAAGCTATTATTTATTTACTTTTTAAAATTATTTACATATTATTTAAGCGTTTTACCTTGAGCAGGTATTTGTCTACAATTTCCATGCCGCAGCTGGTGCAGATGGCTTTCTCAGTCATGGCATGAGGTGAAGAGACGGTGGGCGACGAGACAGAAGACGAAGGACACGACACTTCTTCCAAAAGATCTTGAGTTGAGCTCTGCTTATGTAAAATATATAAATAGATAGATGTAATCATTTTGGCTACATGCCTACATGTTTGGTCAGATTTCAGAAAATAAAACAGCAAATAAACATTTACAGTTTTCCGACCTAAAAGAAATTACTCTATATAAGGACAATAACAGTTTAAATTAATTAACTAATTACCAGAACGTTCGGTTCTTGCAGGAGTGTGTGAGCTTTGCAGTTTTGTGGCATGGTGAACAGCGGGAGAAAGTGTGCAGGCGGAGAGTTGCGCGCTCCGAACCGCCGCCCTTTTAACCTCTGCGGCCGCCCCGTTAATAACCATGACAACAACCCCGGTGCAAAAGATGCAGCTATCCCCCACCACCCTGAAATTATCACAACACACATACACACGCGGGGCTCTTGAAGGAGTCTAATAGCATTGAGCAGCCTTTCTCCTCCTTTTCGGATTTCAGATGAGAGGTTGTGGAAAAATATAAAGCTTATAAATCATCCTTGTGCACGAACAGGCACATTAAGAATACTAGGCTTTTTAGTGTTGTGATTACTGGTAAGCAGGCCGCAGCAAAGCTGAAGGTGACGTTGCCGAGAAGAAAACACATTTCAATTAACGTCAATTAACGTATTTAAATAACTCAAAGTATAATGAATTTTACAAACTGCTTGTTACTGCAGAAATATTTTTATATATATTTTTACTTTCTTCTCTAGTGTCTTCAGAGCTTTTACAAGTGCCGACTTGATTGCGGAAGGAATTTTATAACTTAAAAACCTTGTTCGAGCGAAAGTTGTTGCAATTGTTTTGTCCAATAACGTAAAATTAGAAAAATTCGTTAACCCAAGTTTTGGGATGTTAAAGAATAATGAAAGGCAAACGGCTTATATCCAGCTGTTACATTGTGGTCGGAAAGCAAAATTAACCCCATAAATTAAAAATAAATCAGTAGTCTATCCGAAGTTGCTCAAAACGAAACAATTTAAGAATACAGCCAAACTTCCCTCTGGGTGATCAGTTGAACACCGGTGATTCCTGCGCGTGTCGCAAACCTGTATCCAGATCATCAGGTGTCTGGGCTTTTTGTTTTTGTTTGTTTGGAGGATTTTAACACTTACTTTGCTTTCGGTTCCCGACTTGAACTCTTCCACGCCGGGGCAGGGAAGCGTCTGCTCATCTTTCCAGTACATGTTGTGAAGGTTTGCAGATTCAGGCTGTAGCAGGTTGCTTTGTGTAGAGCATTACTGCTGCAGGTATTCCACATGTGCGTCTACACCACCATTTAACTGCAACTTTAGTTTGGGAGGAACTTTGTTCCGGGGTTTTTTCCCCCATGGCCGCACCTCCTTGGCACATTTACACACGCCTATTATTCAGAGAGGGGCAAAAAAAAAAAAGGAATATACAAATGAGCCCTCCTCAATTCCGTCCAAGTTTAATTAACGGTGTAAAAAAAAATCATTTCATAGTGTTTTTTTTTTAATAGGAGGTAAACTGTGACACTCTAGAAACCCTGAACTTGCAGAGAAGCTGACAAAAGAACACCAAATAAGCTTATATATTATTTCTCCTAACATTTAACCTGAAGAAAAAAAACATAATTGTTTCCAATTACAGTAGCAAGTGTTTGCCCGAAAATTAAATATATATGAATATATGAACCGAACATTAACATTAGAATTGTCGCAAAAAAAAAAGACTTTTTATAAGAGGTTAATGCTAAAAAATAAAAATAAAAAAAGGATCCTCTTGCCTTCTGGTTGAAGACAGCCAGACATTCAGAAGAAGCAGTGATTGAGTTTGTGGTCATTACAGCTGCCGCCGTTTTCAGTTCTTTAAATAAAAAATAATCCGCCAATTGGACTAACTGGTGCCATCTGAGAAAGTTCATCCCTGCTCTTTACCACCTGAGTTTGTTTAGTGTTTAACACGGAGTCATAGAGGAAATCTTTATTATAGGCTAGGGAATTTTCTTAATTTATAACAACTAGTTGTCATCATATTCAAATAGACTACACAAATCAATTTATTTATATTCCTATATATTTTGACTTGTGCTTAATCTTAGATTACAATCGGATTAGATCTCTAAGAAATATAAATATTATTTGTCTGGGCTTTAATATTTCATTCACCTGACTCAATAGAGTTTAACATTTGTACTTTTTAAATACAAATTATGAAAATTTTCTGGTTTTTTATATAAAACATATAACATATTGTTAGGACAATTTACTTGTTTGGTTAAGCATAATCTGTTTTTATTTTGGTCGAGTTCTAACAACATCGATGCAGTGTGTAAATCATGAAAACATCCTTCTAAATGCACATCTGCTTCATTTATTTTAATATTAATGTCATAACTACTTCTAAAACATTTTTATGGTACATTTTTTTGTTAATTAATTTTACAGATTAATATTAGATATTTTTTATTTTTAAATGAACATTTACCAGACTGTCACAAATAATTGTATACAATCTTTATTTTCTGTTTCACAAATATGGCTTTGATTTTGGGGCCTCAGACATGCTTTAAAACATTTTCTATAACAAACTTACAAGTTATTATTAGCTTTATTCCAGTTTAAGCAAACAATTAACAAATTTAAATGTAGTCTTACGTGATAAAATATTAATATTTATATTCAATGTTTATATATTTTTAAAATAACCTTTGGTTAAACATTGCTTAGGGTTTTTCAAGGCTTTCTTTTTTTAGGGCTGAGTTGTTTTTGCTTTCAGTGTTTTTCTGTGTGTTATGGATGCAGCTTTGACTGGAACCAATTTTTAATGGGTTTCTTCTCCTAGCTGTGCTTTTTCCTACTTTAGAAAACCACAAGCCAGTGCAGATGATGTGCTTTAATATTGCATTTCAATGAAGAAAAAACACACGTCTAAAGGTATACATGTCAAAAGCCAGGGGGGAAAATGTTGCTTGAGGTACATGAGCACATAAACAAGACCAGTATTGTCTAAAGATGAGGAAAAGTAAAGCCTATGACGTCACTGAGTTGTTTACCAGCCTGAACGCCACAGGTTTTTGTGCGCCATCCTCAGATTTCATGCTGAAGTATTGTGTTTTATCTGTCGAGATGTTGAAAGATAAATGACAGCCAGTGATGACGGTGTTTCCAAAGATGGAGACACCACGTCATAAGTTAATAAAGAAAGACGGGCTTTGCAAGACATTGCGGTTACATTACAGCCTGTGACATCTCATTTCACATGAGTAACTCTACACACATGGACATTTGATCAAAACCCGTACCACACACATACACCCACACATGCACACTTTATTTCATGTGAGATCATGTCTTCTGCCTTTTCCTCTAAGACTTGTCTTATTCCAAGTCAGGTTTAATTAAGGTTTCTCACACCATTCTTTCATACTGTTAACATTATAGGTGTTTTTTTTCCATCACTTAAATGCAAAGAGACTTAAAGGATTTATTATAGTTTTTGTCTTTGTCTTTTTGTCTTTCTCAAATATGGTCCTTTTAAAGTAGCAGTTAAACCAAAATGTACACTTCAATGTACCTAAGAATTTTTTTTATTTGCATTTTTGGATTTTATCTAGCATTTTGCTTTGTCTAAAAAACAGAGTTTACACAATGTTTTATCCAAACAGGTTTAATGTTGAATAAATCTTTTTAGAGTGGTATCGTAGCTCACTGATTAGTACAGTTGCCTTGTGCCTCCACAGTTGAGGATTCAAATCTCCTTTGGTGTACATGGTCTGGTATACATGGAGTTTGCGTGTTCTCCACCTGGCGGAAAGACATATTGAGGTATAAGAGGAATAAAACACTTCGGAGTATTCCGTGTTGTTGATTATCTTCCTCCAGCGTTTTATTCCTCTTATACCTCAGTAATTTTTCAACGCTAACAACTTTTCAGTTATTAAAAAGGAAACACAAAAAAAAGGCCTTGACATCAATCAGATTAAACCTATTCTCCAGTGTAAAAAGCTTAGCCACTCTTGGTGGGATTTTTTTTTTCTTTTTTTTTCTCCAGACGTTCATTCATAAGATTTTGGACGGCTGGAAATGGGGGAGTGGTTGTAGTGCATGTAACTCAACACTGAGGGTCTGGGAGGTGAGGGGTCTCAGAGCTCCACCGCTCCAACAAATGGACTTTGACAGGTCGATCTGGGGAACGCTGTGGTCATGTTTCCTGAAACCTGTACTGAAGCTGAATGCCAGAGGAACAGGAAAAGAAAAAAAATGCTTGAATAAACGCATGGCCAAGCTGCAGTCGTCCACACTCTCCGACTGAGTCAGAGTACTACAGTATACTGAATACACAATGCTGCCGCAATTAAAGAGAAAGTTGCTCTGTTACATTAAAGCTCTCATTAATCATGTTCGCTATTAGTCAGGAATTTTTATTCAGTCATTTTATAGGAAATTGGACCTAAAGACTATGATGCTTTTGACTTTTTAATATAATCATTTAGAATCTGAGTGCACCTGAGTTGGGTTTGAAAAAACACAGTTTGACATAGGTGCAAAAATAAGATCATATACTGTCAATCATCAACTGGGCAGGTTTTTTATTTATCATTTAAGATAGATTTTGGTCTTGTAATAATGATTTGATAATCTGATGTAGAAGGCACAGTGGCTTAGAGGTTGGTGCTATCGCCTTGCACCTGTAGGGTTGAGTGTTTCTCACCTCTAGTGAGTGTGAGTAGAGTTTGCATGTTCTTCCTGTGATGGATGGGGTTCCTACAGGTACTCCGGTTTCCTCCCACCGTCCAAAGACATGCTTTGTAGGCTTATTGGGTAGGCTGTAGGCTGATAAGTATGTGTGTGCTTGTGCCTAGTGATAGGATGCCTTTCCATTCAGAGTGTACCCCACCTTGTGCACTGAGTTCACTAGGATAGCCTTTAGGGCTCCATAGCTCCAACACGGGATTAAAAGTAATTTAATCTGAAGTAGATTGCATTTTCTTAATTGTATCACATGATGAATTTGGAGGTCATTATTTTTTATATAACCCTAGTCTGAGATTATGTAGACTATAATGTCTGTAGAATTATGTAGAATATAGTGTTTTTAATCATAATCTGATGTAGATTATGAGGCAGATTGCATTTTATTTCATTATTGTTTAAAGTTGTTTATGATTTTTTTATTTTATGAACTCGAGGAGGTGATTTATGAGTCTGCAAAAACATAACCTGTGCTGCAGTGTGTGGAAGATTGTGGATTTTTTTAAAAATAATTATATATATTACAAAATATTGTAATGTATATTAGATTATGTGCAGCAGAATTTGTCCACCTGAAGAAGAATGAGGACTTTATTTCTATTTAATCTGGTGCTTTTGCGTGTCAAGGGGCCCCAGGCGTTCGATCCCATCAACATCCTTGTGGAAAAGGAAATGGAGCCGATGACAGCTTTTCTTAGAGCGGCAGCCACCAAGCCACCGCTATCATACTGGCTAAAGGAAACAGATTATTCTGACATGGAAGTTGTACCCAAAACACACCCACCTCTGCCTGTAAGCTCACCGGGCTTTCATGCTAATACGGCCTTTTGTTTCGGCGCCGCTAAGAAGTTTACCTAAAAGTGACGACTCCTCACTTCCGGATGTTTCCCTGAATGACGTTACTAGTTTGCATTGCTGCCACCACCTTTATTCATAAAGGCATGTAAATAATCCTGCTTTATCCTCGACAAAATTAATTCACACCAAGCTTTACTTTCTGCTGCACCATTGGGAAGATCTTTGACCAGAGGATGCTGTCTAGACATGGAGCTTTGAAATCACTTCTGTCCCAAAGATATCGTTTTAGATTTTTCTCTAACCTGACCCTAAATCCATTTTGTTATGATCCTTGACCCATTTGAAGAGAGCTTAGCTGCTCTGCTTGTTTTTCTCACTCTCTTGGGTCTCAGTGGTCCAACCTTAGAGGAAATGTCCTGGATGTGATTGGTAACCTTGACATCCTTTCATCTTTCCAGCCACAAGTCACAATAATCGGTGAAAAATAATCTGAACTATTTGCTTAATTGAAATAACGCCAATCATTGCTCCATTACATCAACACTGAATGCACTTGCCAGCTAGCTAACACAAGATAATCTGACAGAAGTATGTTAAAGTTTGACTCTCCTTAATTTCTTAATGTCTTGTGCATTTACTACTAATGCAAGCTATTCTCAGGATTTTTGAGAGTCATTTTCATAAATGTTTGTAACCTGTAGTAATAGTGATGATTAATATATCACTAATACCAGCTAGTAGGCTAATAACCTAACCGGAGAATAACTATGATAATGTTTAAGTCATGTTCATAAATATTTATCACTAATGCAAATGCAACCTAAATCACTAACAAAAGTTAACCTGACAGGATTTTTATATGTTTTTCATAAATGTTTACAATCTTTACTTCTAATGATAGTTAGTCAGCTAACAATTCAATTCAATTTAATTAATTGAAATAACACAACGTGAATACTATAAGGCCGTCTTGTAACGTACATGAATATTATTAATCTTCACTCATAATGTTTGCTAGCTGTTAGCATAAGAAAACATGACATGATAATATGCTTAAATATATTTTTGAAATAATTAGACTGATAACACTAGCTATTTTAATAATATACAGTTAACTAATGTATCTTAAATATAGTTAAATACTGATAACACTAGCTAGTTTGCTAATGTACATTAAGCTAAGACAATAGGATTTTTTCCACATTAACAAATGTTTATAATATTCGCTGCTAATGTTTGTTAGCTGCTAGTTTGAGCTGACATGGCAGGATTTCTGAGGGGTTTTTTTTTTGCCGTATTTTTAAATACAGTATAATTATATGAATTAAATTAGCTAGTTGGCTAAGCAAGATATAGTATCCTAACAGTACTACTTCTAAGGTGAAATTTTTTAGTATTCATAATCTTCACATTTATTGTTTGGTGGCTTTAGCATGTGCTACCGTGACAGGATTGATGAGGTTTTAGTCATTTTTCTAAATAGTTAAATTACACTGATAACACTAGTTAATTGTCTGATCTACAGTGACAGGATTCCTGAGAGGATTTCTAAATGAATAATCATGAATATTTAAAATCTTTGCTGCTAATGTTTTAAAAAAATACATGGACTGTTTAGTTACACTGAAAACGCTGGTTTGTTGGCTAATCTACAGCTAACAGAAAATAATTACTTTAAAAAGGATTTTTTTAAGATGACTGCTAGCTGGTAGCATTCATAAAAATAGTTATAACTATACTGATAACACTAGCTAGTTGGCTAAGCTACAGTAACTTGACACAAAATTAATATTCGTTAATATTTATAACTTTCACTGCTAATCTTTGCAGGCTGGCTAATATAGCTTACTAAACATGATATCTGAAAAAATCTCTTTATTATGCTTTAAATGCCTTTGAAAGGTGTCTTTTTTTCAGCAAATTCACAGGGTCAAAGGCATGACCCCTTAGTTATGTACCTCAAATGAGTTTGAAATGTGTAAAAGGTGCAAGCGTGATGGCGTGGCCCCTAGGAGAAGCATTTATACCCCTGAAGGTGCAATGCATTGCTTTGTTCCCGTACACTACATATTGTAAACTATATTACATAACAGTCCTATACAGGCTTTCCAAAGGCCACAGCGAACATATCAGTTTCCTGAAATGAAAAGCCACAAAGGAATCAATGGTGATTTAAAAAAATAAAACACTCTTTAAGCCTCTCTAATGCCAGCGAGACACCTTTTCAGATCGTTCTTATGCAATAACAAATACTCAGACTACTCCAGCTTTGCCACAAAAAACGTTGCAACATGCCAAAGCAAACATTTTGCGAGTAATAATGGGAGTCTGGCTGTACATCATGTGTAAACGGGAACGAAATCATGTAGATAAGTGAAGTTTACACATACTTGTTCGTCTCTCCCTTCCCGACTTTGAAAGGTGCGAACATGTCACGAGCCAAAAGGTCTGAAAAGGTGTCTTTTTACGCCAAGACAGGCGTGAAGCGGCAGTGCTGACAGCCAAGCTCTCGATTATTCCAGCTGTGGCAACGTGGGAGAGAAAAGCTAAAGAGTCTACACCTGTCCGAGAATCCTGTTCACCTCACTGCAGCTGTATGGAGCTGCCAAGCACATGACATCACCACGCCTGTAAACACACACCTGCCAACACACTGGAGTCTTCTGGGAGAGTCCCCAATTTTCCTTAAGGTATAGTTTCTTTTTTAATCCAAGCCATTAGCTAGAAACCATTTAATCAACCGGGAAATCAAAGTCTAGACTTATGTATCTAGGTAATGTTACCAGGACAACCAACAACGCCTATTCAACAGCAACATCGTGTAAGTCACGCCATTTAAGCATGTTAGGTCCTAAACAAGTTCTACATTACTTTACATATTTTTTTCTTAAAATTTGGTACCTAAGACAGTCCCCATAGATCACTATGTTAAAATGTCCAAGTTGACAGAAACACATATTTTAAGCCTGATACCAATAACGGTTCTGGCCTCCATAGTTATATTTCTCATTCATGATACCTGTATGGGGGGAATTTTTTACATAACTGGTCAGAAAAAATTACATTAAGCCATTAAGTTCTGTATAATTAGGGGTGTGGCTGATTTGAGTGACAGCTGCATTGCAGTTGCAGATGGCGATGACAAAAGCTCCTACAGAAAATCTAAGGATGACGTCACAGAGGGTTTCTAATGACCTTTTTTTTTAAACAGTCTGTTTATAAGTGAGTGCTGCAATTCTTGAATCTGATTGGTCAGAATGTGTTGGTCATTTGCCATAACAATTCAAGCTGATTCACAATGATTTATATGGCGGATGTTCCACACAATGTATAAGTCATTAATAATAAACAGATTATTTAACAAAGTAAAACATTTTATTATTATAATATGTTGGCACTGGATCAAATATCAAGCTGTACCTTAAAAGTTTCTGAAATTGGACTTCTTGGGGAAAAGAACTGTGCATTTTGCTGTTATGTGGTGGTATGATGAGTACTTTTTCATTCTTTTTGGTCTTAATATTTAGTTTCAGCTTTTTAGCTTTCTGAATGAAAAACCATAAAAACTCTTATACCACCCCTATAAAAAAGTAAAGTAGACATTTTAAGGCCAATGCAATGACATAGAGTAGATTCATCATAAGTTTATGTAAGTCAGGACTTTCACTTGGAGTTGCTAACAAAACCAGTATGTTTCCATCATAAGGTGCTTGGACCCCTAAGAATTTGGAGGAGGAAAAGCGGAAAAGTGTGAGTGAATATTTTCGCTTGAATCCTAAGAGGTTCTAGCAAACCAAGTACGGCTTGGTTTTGGCTGAAAGTGCGTAAAGTTTCTTTTTATTATTTGGCTTGTAAATGTATGCTTATCACAGGAAACTAGACAGTGTTGTCACGAAATCTTAAACACCTAGTTAAAAAACAGCATCAAGATTATTTCCACCTGTTAACCTTTACGGTAAACAGAGCGCCCATATCGTGAAACATCATAAAGAACACTGATTTAAACTGTCATTGACTTGACAAGTGGAATAAGGCACGTGTGTGCTTAACCAGCATTGCTTGACCTGGTGACCTGTTGCAGATGTCTTATCTACTACATCAAGCAAAGCCAAGAGTCTTTATTTACTTAAATGAACAGCTTGAATAGCTGCGTACTATTTCTTTTGAATGAATCCCTGCAGCATTTAATGTTTTGATATACTGTACATTCCCCAAAGGCACATTTTGAATTTGTTCCTTTCTCCACATCTCATGTCAACAGTAACGACTCGAACCCTTTAAAAACCCTCCAGAGGATCCTTGTATGGGTTAAATGATTTAACCCTTTTTTTTCAATGAGTAGGTTTCTTCTTCTTTTTCTTTGAAATCCCCTTCATCCAAAGACAGGCATAAAAGCCTTTTCAAACAAGGAAAACCAATCTTCCAGGGATCGGGACTAGTCAGAGCGGATGAGTGAGCGAGTGAGACTCTCAAGCTGATGCTTGCTCTTCATCTCTTCATGCTGGGCCTCTAATTATTTCATGGTGTAGCAGGAAATCCTACCAGGCCTACATAAACAGTGCTGGGAAAGAGAGGGGGGTATACCTCTGTGCCAGAACGCTGGTGACATCTGACATGCAAGTGCCCCCCCCCCCCTCCTATATCCGCTAAGCTACTGCCCCAAACACACACCAAAACCCAGAACACCGGCCCTCTCCTTCTTTCCTTTCAGAGGTTAAGATACTCTGGTCTTTAAGTGGTCGAGGTTTAAGAGGTCGAGGCTTTTGTGATGCTGAGCTCTGAAGTGCGAGCCTGTTTTAATGTCAGCCAGACGACAAGGCGCAGTTTGGTGTTGTCTTAAATCATAGATGCTTTTTCCTTTTTTTTTACTAAAAAAAAGCAAATCTTGGGAAATTAGATCTTGTGAATGATATCTGTCTGTTATCTATTTTTCATGATCGTGTAAATTCATAGCAAAACAAACAGTTTGTCTTGTGGCCTGAGTTATTTCTTTTTTTTTTCTTTCTTTCTTGGCACTGATTTTGACCTATAAATATCATTTCAAAATCAAAGTTTTAAACATTTAAACAAACATGCAGTGATTTGTGATGAAATACGTTAAAAGATGTCCAATCACATTCCAAATGCAAATCTCGATCAAAGTCTATGTCAAGGGAGAGACAAAAGACAGACTGGTGAGACAATGATTGTCTCCCATTAATTAAAACAATTGTTGTCAGAGTTCCCAGAGTATAGAAGCTGAGATGAGAAATATACTCATCTTCATCAGGTCATTTTTTTTCTTTAACAGCATGACCTAGAGTTTTTTTTTTTGTTTTTTGTTTTTTATTATAATGAATGAATAAAGTGACTGTTTATAGATGCTCAACAAAAAAAAATCCAAACTTTTTTTAACAAGTGTTTTACAAGATCAAGCATAATTATAAAAGCATAAAAATAGGAAATAAATCAATTAAAATAATGAGATTTTTGCCAAGTTGATGACATTACCCCTGGTGGTTGTTGATTTTTTTTTTTCTTTAACAGCATGACATAAAATGTTTTAGTCTTTAAATATTAGGAATAGAAAAAGCAAACAAGTTTCCATGCATGCATTGTATGTATAAAATTATTATATTTATTATGTATACTGTACATTTTAAAAAATATTGTTAAAGCTAGTGACTTACAGCCAATGCCTGTATTTTTATTAAATTATTCCCCAGGTACAGTCTTTAGTTTAATAAGATAATCTGATTTGACTTTTATGGAATTAAAGTAGCTTAGACATTTCAAGCTGAAGGTGATGGTGTAAGATTTCCACTCTTGGCAGTGGCGAGTATAAATGACACCTCATGAACTTTCTGCAGGGAACCAGCATCCTTACATGCTGTGTGTTTTTCTAACGGGCTGCTCAGACACACACATACACACACACAGCTGACACAGGGGCAAGGCGAAGCACGCTATTACCCCAGTGCCAAAACTATCACTTCCCACCGTGCCACAATTCAGACTTGTGCGGAGAAGTTTGATTGACAGCCACTTCAGACGTCTGTACTTTTTTGTACATACATATGTATCACTCAATACGTCTCGTCTGGAGATCATCAAATATAGACATTGTATAGAAGTTAAACAAACAAATGGATTTCTTTATGGAAAAACTGTCTAGTCTTTATTTATAATTTTTTTACCTGAGGCATCAAATGAGCTCATATCGGCTTTAACACACACACACACACACACACACACACACACACTCTAGCCTGACATTATTGACCTCCTTAAGTGCTAATTCTGCTTCACCCAGATACATGATTTGTATGTGTGTGTGTGTGTGTGTGTGTACATAAACACCCAGATATCTCCAGACAGCAAATACTCTGTCCATGCACATTTTCTTAATCATAAGTTTTAAATAAAATGTATATAAAATAAAAAATAAGCTAGAATTTTTATTGATAGTTTTAAAAGAACTCATGAAATAAATTACAGCGTATGCAGGGTTGTCATGTTTTCTTCTTGATTTGTGGTTCTTTTGGGTTTTCTGGGTTCCTCAGAGCAAAAAAAAAAAAAGAAGCTTCACAGTGTCATTAGAACATTATAAAATTTTTGTATTCAATTACTAAAATGCAAACTATTCTATTAGTTTTGAACCCATCTTTGGTCTAAAATAATTTTTAAAAAAATCAAATTTATTGTAAGGACAAAATCTTATGGATCCAGCCTGTTTAGGCACCCTGTACAAGCACAAACATAATAATAATAACTTTCAGCTAACCTGTGTGGTTTAAGTGTTAAAAGTTTCTGATGGCAATAATGAATAAACGGTGGGTGCCAATATTGAGATTAAACGAGGGGGTTTAGATTTCTGTTCCTGGCTGATAAGAGCGGAACACGATGTGCTCTGCTGCTCTTGTAGCTCCTGCACCTTGAAGGTCTTTGTGTAGATGCTTTTCTGTTCACCGTGGGTGTAAAGCCTGATTGGACCTTTGGATCCTTCAGGACTAAGGTTCTAGGATTTCTGTCATTATTATTGTTTGCACAGACAATATTTCTCCAATCTGATTGAAAACATTCTGATTAGAGATTTCAACTCAACTAATCACGCACACACTGATCACATATGGGCAGAGTCAGGGGTGAGGGGTAGATCAGTGGTTGAGGCATAACAGTAGTGCTCGGAAGGTCCTAGGTTCAAACCCCAGCACCACCGAGTTGCCACTGTTGGGCCCTTGAGCAAGTCCCCTAACCCTCAACTGCTCAGGATAAAATTTAAAAAGGTCGCTCTGCATAAGGCAAAATGCTGTAAATTATATGATGTACCTGGTTTAATCTGAATATATAGCTTTTTTGGCATCTATAAAGTTGTTCTGGAAATATTGCAGAAGACGAAAAACTATTTCCAATTATATATATTTTAAGGTTAACTTACTCCCTCACTCACTCGTCGTCTAAAGGTACCTCTTTATCCTGTATCCCAGGAGATTTAGGGCATGAGGTGGAGTACACCGTTGATGGGGTGCCAATCCATCACAGGGCACAGACACACACACACACTCACACACACACAGCCTAATCCTTATGTTTTTAGACAGTGGGAGGAACCAGGAGGAAACCCACCAAGCACGGGGAGAACATCCAAACTCCATGCTCACAGACCCCGAGGCCAGAATTGAACCCTGACCCAAGAGGTGCAAGGTGATAGTGCCAACCACTAGGCCACCGTGCCGTCATAAGGTTAACTTAGTCTAGTCTTATCAATTTTTTTTTCTTCTGTGTTATGATTGGTTCCAAGAATTCAGTTTCATCTATGATTGGTTAGAAGCTTTACTGCGCGTGAAATGTGATCCAATTAGTGCTTTGATGAAAGTCTGTAATAATAGCTGTTCGGTTCTCCCAGTGTTTAGTGGAATTTTAAGGTCCATGTAAACCCAGCTATTGAGAAGCATAACAGAGCCACGGGCTTGTCCTTTAATTCAGCTCTTATCAAGATGACTTCGTGTTGACTAATTTGATCAAAGCTGGGCATTTCACTGTAAAATGCCAAGCTCTGGGAGGGGCACGGATTTGAATCCCACGTGTAGGAACACACAGAAGGACGAGCTACACAGATCCGGCCTTGCCTCTACAGGCCGCGTCGAGACACGGCGAACAACGTCGAGACGCTCTGTAGCAACGGTAAGCTCTTTCCCATTCCACAAACACAGACTTTTATGATGCGACCGTCTGCGAACTGTGAGAAATATTTACCTCGTTTATCACCCTCCGCCATCTGTCAAAATAGTCGACGGCATGCCTCGGCCTGAGCCGCGAGCTGCAGCTCTTGATCCTGAGCGTTTGTGTGTCAGAAAGTAGTCATCTCTCGCTCTGTCGTTCGATCACTTTCTCCTTCACTCCAGAGAAACACTAAGCACACAGAAGCACAGAAATTCTGTATAGAAAGCAAACCTTTCCAATACAACTTTACAGATATATATATATATATTTTTAAAAATGATCATTATCATCATAACAATAATAACTGCCACCGCCCCTCCCCCACATATGTTTGAACAGAAATCACTGACAAGCTTGGGATTGTTTAAGAATTCACATTTAACTGTCATGCATGTCTCAGTCGCACCGTATTCGACCTCCTAAAGCTTCTCCAGCACCAGAGCTCGCGAGCAGCCACAACAAGATAAAAATATTCTTTATTCGGGGCAGATTTTAGATTACACACACATACACACACACATAACCCATGTTTACAGACGGCACACAGATAGAGCTGCTGAGTCAGGGGTTTGTCTTCTGTCTGCGCCTGCATATACCGCCGCTCGTGCTGACAGATACGCAGATAACGGCGCATTTCTTCTGCTCGCGTCCAGCGCTTTTAAAGTTGCAACATTGTCAGATTAAAATGTCGCCTTTTTTACGCTCAGCTGACCTCCGCGCGCTGGATCTCTGCCGTCAATAGGCGTTTCAAATCATTTTAAACGAACTAACTTTAGAAATGATAAACCTAAAGAAAACATACAAATCACATCTTTTTTTTGTTATAATTTTAAATTCAGTGATGCGTCACATGACTAAGCATTTTGCTGACACGTAAGGGATGCTTATAGCTGTATGCTCAGTGTATCTAAATCGCTATGTGTCGGAAAAGATCATGTTCGGCTCAGTTGTACATTTAACGTGATGATGTTTTATAGAGATTAGAACTATATTTAGGATTTATTTCTCTCTTCTTTAAAGGTTATTTACCAAGCCAAAAAAAAAATCACACCTTGTTATGGTTATTTGAAGTTCCACCTTCTCTTTGGACTGTTACAAAACGCTGACACTGGAGACTCCTTCCATAACTACTGAATAAACATCTCCTTACTTTAGGTAAGCTGCACCATATCAACTATAACACATTGTTACTATGGAAACTATAGGTGCTGTTATGGAATTAAAATTAATCAACGCCTCCTGACCAATCGGAAGTGAGAATTCAGCAGCGTTTTGGTATAAAGAGTTTTAACCAGGCTTGACATTTCAACCGTTCTGCTGAAATGATTTTCAGGACACCAGAGATGCTGTGCAAAAGACAGTGTGCCGTATAGGCATGTTAGACAGAGAGTGTGTGTGTGTGTGTGTGTGTGTGTGTGTGTGTGTGTGTGTGTGCTTAAGAGGCTTACAGATGAAGCCAAGTGTACTGGTGAAGACAAGATAAACACACACACACACACTCGGGAGATACCAAATATACAGAAAGTCTTTCACTGTTCCATGACATCACATGACTTTACACACACCAGTAGAGTCAGCGAAGTGATGAGTGGATGTGTGTGTGTGTGTGTGTGTGTGTGTATACATTAAGATTTCCCATCAGCCCCGCATCAGTCTCTCTCTCTCTCTCTCTCTCCTTTTCTTTTGCTCTCTCTCTCTCTCTCTCTCTCTCTCTCTCTCTCTCTTTTACACACACACACACACACACACAGAAAGTTCCACGAGAGGCCAAATTAACAATCAATCAATTTCTAGTATTAAAATCTTTAAACAGTGACAGTTTTTAAATGTTTTTGGTAGGAAATTAAACACTCTGGAGAAGAAAATTAACCAGTGACAGGATGGTGTGATATTAGGATGATTATTTTCCTATAATAGCCTGATCCCAATAGTTTTATTCCTCTTACACTACAGCGTCCTGTAGTAAATAAATAAACAAACAGCATAATATAATATTTATTATACAACAGTTAGTTCTGATGAGTAAGCTGATTGAACGAGATGCATTCCATGAGTGACGATAATAGACAGTAACAGCACTGAGACTACAGTACAGCAGCTACAGTACAGCAGCTTTAACTACAGTATATGTATGAGTGGGCGTGTCCCAGGTGTTGTCCAATGGTTAATGACACTACCTGTGTGTCTCAGCGTGGGTGAGAGTAGGTCTGTACGGTCCGCAGTACTGAGGAGAGAGCAGCTGTCTGACCCAGTCACAGAAGCACTTTCAGTAAGAACATCAACACATCTGATAACGTTATGGCGTCTTAAACAACACTGTCTACATTTAATACTTGCTTTTTAAGTCATTCTTTTATTTACAGCTGCACAAACCTAACACAAAGCCGAATCCCAAATCCCTCTCTAATCCATAATCAAGGGCACTACTTGGTGTGCGTAACAATGAATTGTCCACCCTACATACAGTAGCACACTAGATTTCCATTAATGCTATTTGCTAATACTTCAATTTTGGGACCCAGAAGTCAACGAAGCTGATGTTCTAAAGTAGAATAAGTGGAAACATGAAGCGGAAACTTAGGTTCAGTACTGTCAGCACCTCCATGGATTATTCTCCTCACCTTTTGGCTACATATTATAATTTAAAATAATAAAAATGCATATTATTAAAAACACAAAGAGATTGCGCGTGGTGTCCGTGCACCATTGAGATTTCATGTACTTTTTTTTTTTTTTAACAAAAATGCCACTTTGCACTGAAACGTCCTGCAAAATGCCTGTAATCGGTTCCACTCGACATCACATTCCAGTAATTTATGCGGGTTAAGAGTACACTCAGAGTGTCCTTCACAGCTCAATTACATGCAAGCTCACCTGTTATGCTACTAGAAAAAAAAAAGGATAATACCACCGTTTAATATTAGCATGCTAAATCACATAATAGCCTAGCATTTCCTACAGTAGCAGGCTTATTGTATATCCTGTGGGCTGAGCGTTACACTGTATAATCATCACCTGAGAGAGCAGAGAGCACAGAGCAGGTTAACCTTCACAATCACAGCATGACCTGCGCGGCCGCGAGAGAGAGAGAAAGAGAGAGAGAGAGAGAGAGAGAGAGATTCAGGAGTTTTGTGGCTCTGATTTGCTCTTGTTGTCATCTCGGAATCCGGCGAACAGGTCCGGCCGCGCCTCACTCAGCATGGGGTCCGTTAGTCTCCCAGCCGACCCAATCAGACACGAGCTCCTTCACCGGGGTGGCCCTGCCATCCGGCCGTCTGATTGTCCTGGAACGAAGAGTCATGTCAGGGGGCCTCATCAAACAAATAATAGCTTTAAATTGACAATCAGTGCAGGTGATTAGAGAGGGGAGAGAGGGGCTCGCTGCTCACATCGATCCTCTATTACGCTCACATTCTGACACCCATAAAAAACACACATGACTTTCTTTCACATCACATCTTTTTATTTATTTATTTATTTATTTATTTTTATACTTTTTCCATTTTTTACGTTGAAACTTTACCAGACTGGAAGAATGATTTTCTGTGATTACAGTTTGCTTTGATGGCATGGCTGTTTTTTTTTCTTCTTCTAAGGAAATCCTTATATCTCTGGTCTGGCTGATTAAACTGTATTTTGATCAAGCAATAAAAACAAAAAGGAAAAGGAAAATCAACACAACAGCAACAAATGAACTGTAACCACCCGCTTTTTTTTTTGTTCTTTCTTTTCTTCTTTTTGCTGCATACAGAATCAATTGATTGCTCCTTACAACTCGTGTCTAATTTTGGCTTGGACACTTTGAACTTGGCACGTGAGGATGTGCAAACCGATGATATGCAATAAAATGAATGACAGCAGGGTACCCAAACCTTTACATAATAAACTTTATTAAGAGCTAAGTGATAAAGCACCATTTCTGCACAAAATCAGAATGTCTCAGTTTTTCAGTGTGACCTTTTGTAATCTAATGTATCTAAAATCTGTATAAACTACGCTCTTGTTCTATTAATAGTAAACACCATTTGATTCAGTTTAAATGTGCAATGTGATGAATGAAAAATGTCAAGAAGGTGCCTTGTCTCACACTTTCTGGCATCATCATACACTAGCAGGATATTGGTTAGACATTTTTTTTTATTTTTTTATTAATCTTTGGCTGTTTAGAATCCAAGCTGCATCTACCTAAAGCCTTACGATATGAACTCCGCCGAGACACTAATTTTAACACATTGGAATTCTCACTCTCCTCCATGTTTTTTTTCTAAGGTGGATTTTGGAAATGGTGTCTATGATCCAGATGGAAAAATTAAGGTACACGTGAGAAGAAAAAAAATTAGAATTTTTTACATACTTGGGGTCAATTCCTTGCCTATCTGGACAATCTCAAAGTGATGTTTCACTGCCAGGGGGTTACAATTATTGTACATCTCAAAGTTTTTTATTCTTTAAAAGAGAATACTTACATTTTTTTTAGCTAAAAGTTTATCAGTTTACTCCTGTTCTTACTTACATGGGATTCAGAACTGACATTCTAAAGTGGAAATATGAAGTAAATCTCCTCCATGGTTTATTCTCCTCACCTTTTGGCAACATAGCACAGGTAAGAATTTAAAACTACTTTCACCCCTGTTAATTACACTAGCTCTCGCTCACTACCTCTGCCAGCCACGATTAGTTAGTTAAAAATGAATTATAATCTATTGATAATAAACAGTGTTTGTGGAACTGTTATATATATATATATAAATGGGATCAGGGGTAGCTCAGTGGTTAAGGCACTGGACTACGGTTCGGAAGATTCCAGGTTCAAACCCCACAACCACCAAGTTGCCACTGTTGGGCCCTTGAGCAAGCCCCTTAACCCTCAACTGCTCAGGTGTATAATGAGATAAAAAAAAGTAAGTCGCTCTGGATAAGAGCGTCTGCCAAAATGCCTAAATGTAAATGCATCTCAAAATAATCACACTCGGGGTCATGCTGTTGTGCTGGATATCAGCACGGCTGTGATATCTTTAGTGTTTGGGTTGCACCCTCTTGCTTTTGACTGCATTGTCGCATGCTACTGTATATCCGGCAGTACAGCACTCCCTCCCTCTCATGTGACATTGCTTAATTAACATATGTCTACATTTATGAATAAGTTTCTTACCAAACTCTCTTTATTCCCTTTCTTAATAGTTGATAAGATAAAATACCAAGAAACAGACAAAGCGTAATCTCTTCTGTCCTGAAAGGTTATAGCTTTACATGTATCAGAGCCTGAGCTAAAGTTTTATCTGTTTGTTCCTTTTCTTACTTACATTATAGCAGCTTTAAACATCATTCCTTCACAGGCATCTTTCTTCTCTACAAATAAACAACAAAGACTTTGAAACTCCCCTATCTGGAAGGTGTGTGACTGTTACCAAGCATTCACTGTTACCGGAGACTCCTTCCGTCAGATCTCCTTACAGCATAACTTCACCATACCCTTTAACGCTATATTATTATTATTATTATTATTATTATTATTATGAACATTGATTATAAAGTCTGCAGCATTAATCACAGATTCAGGGTTTCACTCTGACAGAAGAAGGCTGACCAACACAAACACTTCTGAGTCTTTGACATTGTCCTTCTTCCCCCCACCTTCCATTAGCCGTCCCTTTTGTCTTTTGTGTCCACAGAGGCCGGAGCGAAATGTGTGAGGAACCCGGGAAGCTAGCTCTATTATTTAGGTTTGTTTAGGCCATTTAGCATCCTAAAAATAGTCCATCACTCTGCACCTGTTTTTGACCTGTTTCCGCCTATTGCGTGCCTCGAGGCGTGACTGTAGCGCAGCACAAACCGGGCATAATGTAAAACAGGATAAAAAGAAAAACATGAAAACATTTCTTTTTTCTGAAGAAACAACTGGAAGACCTAAAAGGCGTTAAAGTGCAGTCTGAGGTCATGATCTTTACTTCAAAGCCTCCGAGTTGCTCTCGGTGTCTCAAACTGGAAGGAAAAACATTTACAGTCACGCTACTGTATTGGAAACAAACCCCAGATTGAGGTGAAGACAGTGACGGATATCGCAAAGCACTTTTCTTCAGTTTTAATGTGTTTGTCTGTCTTTGTCTCTCCTGTCCTGAAATAACACAACTGCCTTTGAAATTTTGAACCCATCAACACTCGTCCGTAGCCACACCAGCGAGGACAGACCCGGGTATGAAAGATGAGACAAGAGTTTTCTTTTAAGTCGTTGGCACTGTGTTTTTTTTCTTCTTTTTTTTACATGGATGCTACTGTTTTTGGCACTTAGATCTGTGGAATATTAATAGACTTTTTACATATTGTGTAAAAAAAAAAAAAAAAAACAGCCACCATAATTATATGTTCAGGTCCTTAAAAATAGTAGTAACAATGCAGTGTTTTATAAAAAATAAAAAATAAATTAAAGATATTATAAGAAAATCTGGAAATACAGAAAAATACAAAATTTTTTACAGCGCTGTACGTAACATGCTATTACAATGAGCAGATTCTGTATGTGTGTTTCATTCTCTGGAAAGCTTTCACAATGGAAAATTCTGATAAGTTGTATACGTACTGTACTGTATATAGTTTTAAAAGCTATGTGCATATACAGTACTGTGCAAAAGTCCTGGGCCCCCCTTATTTCTTCATATTTTGCTTCCAACGAGCCAGACTTCATTGTGTTTTAAGGAACAGGTCTCCAGCCTTCCTGAAGGACTTTTTTTTGGCTCTCATTTTCAGTCCAGTCCCTGTACCTGAGCAGTCTCAGAGGAATGTTTTTGTTGGTAAGCCACACTGTGACCTGTGAATCATTCGATCATAAAAAAACATCACACTTAAGGCATGAACCAGTAAGAAACAGGTGCAGATGATGACAGATGATCAGGCTGGTGATTAGAATACTGGTGATGCTGAATGCTGAGTGTTTGGAACAGACAGAGAGAGAGGGGAAATGAGGTCGCTCCTGAGGCTGTTACATAAACAGCTAATTATTAAATTGTATCTTTAATTGAATATGAAGAAATAAGGGGGGGGGGGGGGGGTCATCTTTTTACTACCTTCCAGTAGAAAAATAGTTTCATTCAGTCACTTGTTTCTGTTACTTTGATTATTATTGTGTACAGTGCCTTCGCTGTCTGTGTAATGAGTTCTCATGAGTTTTTCAGCTGACTTTTACTGCTAAATGGTAACTAATAGCCAAGGCATCACTTTGTTAGCTAACGGTTAGCTAACATTATACACATTTCTGCAAAGGTGGTTTACATGAGTGTGTAAGTAATTGGTTATGCACTGCCGGTCATTCAAACAGATTATGTTTACATGCGCTAATTCTTTCCAAGACTGAACACATTTCACAGTAATTTTAATTCATTGGTGAAATAATTGTTTTCCTTGGTCCTTTTTTTTTTTTTGACAAGGCGTTATGAATTGTCTGGATGTTTAATATTTCTTTTCTGGATCATTTGAGATTGACACATAGTAATGTGGACATAATAATAAGGACATGTCTTGCAGAAAAAAAGATGGACAGGACATAACAAACACAATTTTTATGGGTTTTCTAAGCTAAATAATACACTTTTCCCAATCTCATTACTTCAGGTTTTTTTTTTTTTTTTTTACCATTTTCTAAAGATTTCCTAGATTTTTCTTACATTTATGGGATTTTTTTTTTAATCACCTACTGCACCTTTAATGTTCAGATCTAATGTTTTTATTTCCTATCATTTTCCGGCCCTCTTTGATTTAGTTTAAATTTAGATGCTAAAAGAAAAAAGCAATAAAATAATACAAATGTGAAGTTTCACACCATAATGCCGTGTCTTTAACATAAAGTCAAATCATTGTGAATTTTTTTTTATGAAATATGCACACGTACTTGAGAAAAGAATCTTTCAGATATTGTGAAATTTCCTAAAGTCAACATGTCTGAGATCCATGGTTCAATAGGATACATTGGCGTAGTTTAAGGAAAAGTGGAAAGCTAAAAAATTGCACATTTAGCACTAAGAATTTAAGGAAATATAAGGATAGTCATATTCTAATATAACATATGTCCTTCTCAAGCATTACTCTTAACTTCATACATTTCAGCCCAAACCCACAGTCACAGCTCAACCTTGTACACGAGCACACTGCTGGCACACGCACCACCACCCCAGTGGAGAAGGGTGGTGTAATGTGCGAGCTGTGGGCTGTTTTTGAAAGGCCTGCAGCAACATGAAGGATTTTTCCTCAGCGTTTAGTCTCGCTGCCGTCTAAAAGGGGCCTAGCGTGCCTAGATCTCGCCGAGGCTCGTTCCACCCAATGAACATGAATGGCGTTTATCGACAGCCCCATCTGAAAACATGGCACTACGCGCCGGGACCTTTGATGCAGCTCCTGTGTTGCAGTGCCACCAAAATGTCCAACAACAAGGAACTGGCCCACGGTGCAACAACATGGCCACTGTAACAATGTTTTCGCTTTATATGTATAGGGGCAGGCGTGCTGGTAGGAGCAGACCCACAGCAGCCAGAGGTAAAAAATCTAGAAGTACCACTAATACCTTTTAAAGAGACTGCGCGGTACATTTAAATGAAAAGTGTGTTTGTGCTGAGACACATTCATTATTTAAAAGTTTTAATAGCATCAAGAGAACAGTTGCTACACCTTTTAAAAAATGCTCCATCTAAGATGTCTAATTTTTCTCAGATTAGATCTTTACAAATTGAGGACTGACATAACAGTACATAGAAAAGGGTAGGATAGTGAAAGATTCTTAGCCTCCTAAAAGGCACAATAGTGTTGGCATTTTAGCTTTTTATCTCCCTGTCTGAATTACTCATTTTTGAATATCAGTTTACTGCCAGCATTGACAACCTTTACCCTGGAGTCGAGCATGCTAATATTTTTAAGCGTGAATTCATGCTAGCCTTTTGTTTTCCCACAAGCAGATTATTACAAGATCTCCATAAGCTTAACAGTTACTTGTTGTAGTAAGCTATGTACAGTACAGTACAGTCACGCTTACCTGAGATACGCCTGACACATCCAGACTGACTCAAAGTTAGCTTGGCACACAGGCGATGACTAAACATGGTTAGCTATTTAGCTGTTTAGCTTGCTAGCAAGTCTCACACAGAAAACCTTAAGACATAATGACCATAAATGAGATTACAATGTGCACACACCTCCCTCAGTTTCCCTCAGAAATATTAATAAAATGCTAAAATTTGGTAATAAGACAAACACTAATTCAATTTTTTTATCATTGTTCCAATGATTAACAGTACATCAATTTAAATAAAAACATCTGCGAAGAAAGGAGACTTGTTCCATTTCTGATATCATACATCAAGGGTCAGTCTTTATATTCATCTTTGTTTCTTTTTTTTCTTTATTTTTTTAAGAATATCTAATTTAAACATACATAGCAAACATTAGCATTAGCTAATATGGTAACAAAACACTGTCTGTTTCCACTTACGGCAGTCTAGCACTTTATTAGCTACTTCACTGTGTATATATTTACTATGTGTGTGTGTGTGTATATATATATATATATATATATATATATATATATATATATATATATATAAATTTCCCCTTAAACTCCCCCCTCCCCCACACCTTACTTTCTCTATACAATCCCCTGCTACACTAGTTTCACTAGTGCTTGGATACCATCAAGGTAGAAAGTTTTCTCAGTAGCCTCATGAAAGTTTTCTCATGATCGGACTGCTTGCTAAAACACTGGCCTCCCAGGAACTCCTGTAATATGCAAGTGTTGGTGAATGTTCGTATTCGTACACATTCGTTTGCATGTTTTGCTGCAGCCATGAGTCTTATCACTGTATTGTGCTTGATGTCTTCTGTCGAACACTTTTACACCTACGTTCACCAGAAATTCCATCACAAGTTCCAGTTTGACTTGACCGTAGTATTACTTTCAAAGATGAGAAACTGTATACATATCTCTGTAGCACGCTCCAAAATGCATGAGTACGATTTTTGTTTGTCTGTTTCCTTTTTCTTTTGCTTGATTGACGGACATTGATAGCCACAGTGGTAAAGATTTAGCCAAATGCATTAAACTATTAGAACAACATTCATGAACCTATTCCAGGTTTGTTTTTATCAACTAAAAAAAAATACCGAAAAGCATAAAAGTCCAGCGAGAGATGGAAACACCTTGTTGATGTGGGAGGTCAAAGGAGAACAGGCAGACTGACTGTCCACTACGGTGCTACAGTGACTCAAATGAGCCCTCTTTTTAACCATGGTAAGCAGAAAAGCATCTCAAAACTCACAAGCTGTTTTTTTGAGTATAGGAGACATTCACTTGCTCGATTTGATATATAACCATATATACCACCGTCATATACTGTTTTTTCGTTAGCATGCAAATTAAAATTAGTTATGACAATAACTCATACATATGATATAATGTCACATACAGTTCATAAAGTGTAACATACTAAAATATATTACAAATAAATAATCATAGATATAAAATCATTTAAAAATAACATTTTCATAATAGTGAAGCATGCTCTCGCAATAGTTAACCAATAGTTCTCGAAGCATGATTTTTAAGAATCAGCAGTTATCCAATAAAGTTGTAAAGGGAAAAGAAAAAAGGTTTCATAAAATCAAAGAAGTTAATTTTATATAATTCATGCCAGAAGCAAATTGTGATATTTTAGAGGTTAAATGATTCCAAAGGGGAACTAATCAGCATATTTTAAAACCTTTTTTTCTCCTCATATTTCTCTTTGATAGACAGATCAGACCTCAACTAATCAGAGTTTTTTTTTTACAACACACAACGAAATCAGAGCCCTTACGATGAATACATTAAAAGTACATTAGCAATTTATGAGCTGTGGAAGGCGGTGGTTGTTTGTGCATACAGTACGGCACCCTGGCAAGTCTCGGGCTCTGTTCTAATTGCACTTGATTGGTTCATGATGCTTTTGTTTCACAGAACGCCGTCACGTGTGCCTGCTGCAAAAAAGGATTTTTAACAAGAAACAAGAAAATGGTGAGTTTTAAAAATTTTTTGCTTAGCTTACAACAGAAAAGTGATATCTTACTAAGTTAACATATCTTGAATCTATTCAACTGTATCTAGATTACAAGATTAAATATACTGAATATGGAATTATAAATACTATTTCTGGCTGCTTTTTTTTTTTCAAAATTATAGGCAGAATAGGCAGAAATTTAAAGCAGTAAGCTTAAAAAGCTTCTAGCTTTCTAGCTTTGTCTAGAAATAGGCTCAATAATCTTTTATTTGGTTGAATGAAATCTTTTAATAAAATAATAAATTGAAGATAAAAATTGCAATTCAACAGTTGAAATGTTCTTGAATCCAGCCAAAAACAAAAAAAAACTATAAATTAAACTTATTTCTAGTCCAATATTATTACGATGTCTTTTTTAAAGAAATTATAGATAGGTTTGGCTGGATTCAAGAAACTTGCTGTGATGTAATTTTTTGCATTGAAACAAAAAAAAGACATACAGTATTAAGAAAACAACCGTAATACAATGTTTGTCTTATAGATTGAGTAATATTTTCTAGACTTGCTTATAAAGCAGGGAATTGTTCAAATAAATTTACTTTACTTTTACTTATCATCCTTCAGGTGATGCTTAAATCTGATCTTTCTTAAAAACAGATTTGTGACTTAAAATGATATACTATAATTCTTCGAAAAAACAGTTAGGGTATTTGATGTAAAACACTTTGTGTCATGCCAGTAAAGGAAAATAATCAGTCACAGGATGGTTTGATTCAGGAGAGTTAATTGTGCCACTAGAAAATGATTATTTTCTAATTATTTTCCTACACTACAGCGACTTAGAAATATTGAAATTATATTTGCTTAAATATCAGACGCTCTGATTTGATCCCACTTTGTGTGTTTTTTTACTAAATATGTAAACACAATGATGTGAAAATTATACACCTTGTACACAACGTTTATACTTTAATGAGTCCGCAGGAAAATCAGTTTACCTTGCGATGTCACAACACGGATCATATACCGTATATACAGATGTATAAGTTCACTAATGATCAACAGATGTCCGTCTTTGCTCCTGACCTCTTCAGGATGCTTTTCCGTAATCCCTCTCGCCGATGTCAGTCAGGTCGGGTCAGAAGAGACCCCCGCCTCCCGTCCACCCTACCACTTTTTTTCGTTTCATTTTGCCCTCTTTACTTCCTACGTAATTATTTCCTTTCTGGGCGGGAGGGGGGATGGGGGGGGGGGGTTTGGGTGGGCGGTGCATGAAGTCGAGTGAGGGCAAACAGGGAAGGGTCATTCAGCCTCTCGCTCCCTCCTTCAACCCCTCAACCACTTCAGAGGGCAGAAGGAAATTATAGGGGATCGGGCAAATTAGAGCAACGTGCCAGCCGTCAGCGGGGCCGAGCAGGGCGTGACCCCGGGTGACCCCGCAGGTATAGGGCACAAAATAAAACAGAGTCAGGGCGAGGGAAGGGTTTACTGTCTGAGTGAGAAGGGAGGATCGCTTACATCGAGATCGACTGATCTGAAATCGGAAAAAAACAAGTCAATAGTGTGAGAAGGAAAAATTCTAATCTTATCATGGACGTGAAAGGTTAAGTGTAACAAGCACAAGATGACTTTAGTGTGGATATACTAATAAGTTATAATGAAACGTTTTCCCGATGCAACACACGTCATTGTTTAAAATTTACATTATTTTATTATTTATTTGTGAAACCAAACACTGTAAATAAAATTAGGCTAATTCCTTTAATTTAATCTTAAAACTTTTGCACGCTATGATTTTTCAACCTGTATTTAAATTGAAAGTCCAACATAGCATTGTGAACATAAGACACACTGTATCTGTGCTGCTATAGAAAAAGAATGTACAAAGGGATGATGTAAACAGTAAAGTTGCTTGATTATTTTTCAGTGACAGAAGGTCCTTCTCAAGAAATTAGCATATTGTGATAAAGGTCATTATTTTCTGAAATGTACTGATAAACATTAGACTTTCATATATTTCAGATTCATTACACACAACTGAAGTAGTTCAAGCCTTTTAATTGTTTTAATATTGATGATTTTGGAATACATCTCATGAAAACCCAAAATTCCTATCTCAAAAAATTAGCATATTTCATCCGACCAATAAAAGTGTTTTTAATACAAAAAAAGTCAACCTTCAAATAATTATGTTCAGTTATGCACTCAATACTTGGTCGGGAATCCTTTTGCAGAAATGACTGCTTCAATGCGACGTGGCATGGAGGCAATCAGCCTGTGGCACTGCTGAGGTGTTATGGAGGCCCAGGATGCTTCGATAGCGGCCTTAAGCTCATCCAAAGTGTTGGGTCTTGCGTCTCTTAACTTTCTCTTCACAATATCCCACAGATTCTCTATGGGGTTCAGGTCAGGAGAGTTGGCAGGCCAATTAAGCACAGTAATACCATGGTCAGTAAACCATTTACCAGTGGTTTTGGCACTGTGAGCAGGTGCCAGGTCGTGCTGAAAAATGAAATCTTCATCTCCATAAAGCTTTTCAGCAGATGGAAGCATGAAGTGCTCCAAAATATCCTGATAGCTAGCTGCATTGACCCTGCCCTTGATAAAACACAGTGGACCAACACCAGCAGCTGACATGGCACCGCAGACCATTACTGACTGTGGGTACCTGACACTGGACTTTAGGCATTTTGGTATTTCCCTCTCCCCAGTCTTCCTCCAGACTCTGGCACCTTGATTTCCGAATGACATGCAAAATTTGCTTTCACCCGAAAAAAGTACTTTGGACCACTGAGCAACAGTCCAGTGCTGCTTCTCTGTAGCCCAGGTCAGGCGCTTCTGCCGCTGTTTCTGGTTCAAAAGTGGCTTGACCTGTTGAATGCAGCACCTGTAGCCCATTTCCTGCACACGCCTGTACACAGTGGCTCTGGATGTTTCTACTCCAGACTCAGTCCACTGCTTCCGCAGGTCCCCCAAGGTCTGGAATCGGTCCTTCTCCACAATCTTCCTCAGGGTCCGGTCACCTCTTCTCGTTGTGCAGCGTTTTCTGCCACACTTTTTCCTTCCCACAGACTTTCCACTGAGGTGCCTTGATACAGCACTCTGGGAACAGCCTATTCGTTCAGAAATGTCTTTCTGTGTCTTACCCTCTTGCTTGAGGGTGTCAATGGTGGCCTTCTGGACAGCAGTCAGGTCGGCAGTCTTACCCATGATTGCGGTTTTGAGTAATGAACCAGGCTGGGAGTTTTTAAAAGCCTCAGGAATCTTTTGCAGGTGTTTAGAGTTAATTAGTTGATTCAGATGATTAGGTTAATAGCTCGTTTAGAGAACCTTTTCATGATATGCTAATTTTTTGAGATGAGAATTTTGGGTTTTCATGAGCTGTATGCCAAAATCATCAATATTAAAATAATTAAAAGGCTTGAACTACTTCAGTTGTGTGTAATGAATTCATGAAAGAAATATATGAAAGTCTAATGTTTATCAGTACATTACAGAAAATAATGAACTTTATCACAGTATGCTAGTATTTTTTGAGAAGGACCTTGTATACCAATTATTAGAACTTTTTAAAATTTGTTAAAACAACATGTTCAAAAATATGTATACAAAGTTACAGCTTTGCCTCTGACTGTTACAAAGCACTGACACTGGAGACTCCTTCCACTCGTTAAATAAACAACTTACTAAAATCAACAATTACGAATATACTGTGAATGTAAAGTTACTATGTGTGTGATAATATTGTGTATCTCTGAGCCTAATAACATGAACTAAACCCCAGAGCCAGATGTTCAGCGTCACGTGTAGCGACGAGACACATCGTCTTTAAACTATTGGCTCATCTTAAGTGTAAATAATCAGCTGTCCGAGAGTTCCTTGATAAGACGTTTTATTGAAACGTTTTTAAACCTGCATCCATGCTAGCTTCAGGCCCTGAAGTGTATCTGTCGCTGAACCTAATAAACCGCATCCATCATTGGCCGGCTTGATTAACAAGCTCCAGATGTTCCAGGCTTCGCGTTTCAGGAGCTCCCGCCCCAAACCTTTGTTGTGATAATGATACAGTACCCAGAATGCCAACTGTTTATTTTTGCTTTCGGTCCAAGTACAGTCAGGGATCTTGCGCAAGCAGAGGCTCTTTGAACAAGTAATCGAGCGCCTCGGAAAGGAAGTCAAATTAATCTTTCTGTTTCGTCCCCTCCACACGCCGCTAATTGTAAACTGCTGTGCGCCCGACATACTGTACATCCAGACCTGGAACAGACCACCAGTGACCACTTATGTAGGCCATTTCTGAACGTCACAGCCATCAGGTAGGAATGAGACATACACATCCTGCTTGAGACATGACACAGTGCCTCCTGCACAGAGGGTGGAAGTTAAAAAGAGCCGGCGAGTGAATGAATAAAAGCCACCAGCGGTGAGATCGGATCAGATCTGCTGAATCTCAACGTTATAGTGTCAGAGATTCAGCATGATGGAGATTTCAGGAATGCAGTTGGTGGTAGTGTTGAGGCTGAGGGGCGTGGCCAAAGGGGTGGCACAGAGTGGAGGTTGCCTAGCTTGAATAAAATCTGGCCACCTTAATTTGTCTGAGCAAATACAAAAGTTTGTGCGCCCCTCCTTCTTATGAATGTGTCCCCATGCATTTCTTCCCTTTAATTTATGAATTAATGCTTTTGATTAGTTAGTATGATCCTAGAAGTTAAGTTCATTGTAGGCAGGCTTGTTATCTAATCTGACACTAATCCAAAAAAATTATAATAATAAAAATAAAATAAGGTAAAATTCACTTGTAAAATAACCAGTGCTTTCAATTTTTTTGAATTTTTTATCTAGTTAATCACAGTTGTGTTTAATCACGATTACTCACGAATTTTAAAATATTCAGATTTACTTGTATTATAAACATGCAATATTGCCATAACAAAATGCATGACAAACTGCTTAGAGGAAAAATTAGGCAGTTTTATAATTCTAATTCTTAAAATCTTCCAAACGACCGGCAAGCCACCAACAGCGGGGCTCGAACCTGGATCCTCCTGGATTCACCTGTTTTATTCAAACTTCAATCTAGAAGCTTTTTCAAATGAAACTCGTGATTTTTCCTCAGTCATCTTATTATCCGCGTTAAACGTGCTGTTATCCCATACAGCCGGGTAACTGCGCTTCGATTATGGGAGGCCCTTAGGGTCAAACTGGGTCATATGATTAATTTGTGTTAAAAAATAGATTTCTAGATACATTTTCTAGATTAATCACACGTGTAAACGCATTAATATTGACAGCCTTAAAATAAGCAAAAAAAATGAGTTGTACCATGAATCAAATATCAGAAGATCTTTTAATTATAGAGGAACGATTTTCCAGGGAACACGACATGACAAGATGCTTTGTCATGCATCATGCGTTTATAACTTAAGTGATAACAGGAGGTAAATTTGTTTCTCATAATAATAATAATAATAATAATACATTTTATTTATAATGCACTTTATATTTGAAGCAAATCTCAAAGTGCTACAAATTAATTCTCAGACATTCCATAACATTACTTGTAGTTCCAAATGGATAAAAATTATTGATCTTTAAAAAATAAATATTTGTAAGCAATATCACTGTGGTTTAAGAAGAATATAACAGGAAAAGAATCAGGACTCATCACGCCACCCAGTTGTTGATCCTATAATAATCATTTATTCCTTGCCTCGGTCATTATCGTAGTCCTGTGACAAAAATCCCTTTACTAAGTTCCATTATCTGGGAATTAATGCTGCACCAAAGAATCGGATGTGACACCGTGTCTAACAACCTGCACGTCTCCTAAATCAGCTGAACTGATTTCAGATTGACCCCTTTGACCTTTCGGCTAACCTTTTAGTCGTCCATTATTAACCGACAATGTCGAGCGGCTGCGTCGCTCCGGCTAGCAATTAAAGCTATTAGTTTAACTGCGTCTCCCAGCCGCATGCCTGAGTGTGGTCTCTTTTTTAAACCAGCAATCTTGTTGCATGTGTTTGTTAACATTCGTGGTAATGAGGCATTCAACAGGTCCTGAGGCTGTTACGTTTTTACAAATATCGCCCGAGCAACGTATTAGGGAGCACCTGCTATAATGACGGGTTGCATTTTTATTGTATTTATTTCATTCTATTTTCGCTGTGTGTGTGTGTGTGTGTGTGTGTGTGTGTGTGTGTGTGTGTGTTTTGTATATTCTGATACACATAAGCAATAAGCCTCACTATATGCATTGCAAGTTTTCACATATTGTTCAAACGATAAATAAGGATGTCTCTAACTTGCTTAAATCAAATATTGTAGTCATAAAAAAAATATTGAGTGCTTAAAGTAGCGTGGGGTGGCCAAGTTAAACCCAATAACTGTTGGGGTGGCCATCTGGGGTGGCACAAAATTACTAATTTATTCTAGTGCGTAGACTTAATATAGTGTTCCACCTCCAACAGTACCAGTATAGGATCTGAGCATTTCAGAAAGATCTTTGTCAGATATAAAACAACACACAGCTAGCAACCTACAAAAAAGCCATAGCTAGAAAAACGTTAAATATACATTAAATGGTAGCTAATGAACTACCTCATAATTGTAAATGTTAATGTAAGTATAAAAGTTTGACAAGTTTTTGCTTACTCGTTTCTATATTATGCCCAAAGGAAACACTTCGCCACCCCGGGCATAGCCTGTAGCTCCGCCCCCAACTGTAGCATGCACTTTAAATGACATTTATCACTATTCAAACTAGTACTGAAACCTTATCCTTGGAAAATAGGAGAAAATATATATTTTTATCACTGATTTGGTCTCTGCAACTGGATAAAAACTAAACATCAGTATTGTGAGTTTTCCTAAACGGTGTCCCATTAAGTCTGGTGGTCAATATTGCGTTAATAGAAATAAAACAAGAGCTACTCCAGATGCTCATCAGCCACAAGGTGACCTTCTTCAGGAGTTTTTTTTTTTTTTAATGAGTCAGAGAAAGGGATTTAGTATTTCTTTTGGAGCAGGGGAGGGGACAGAAATCAGCCGGGATGGAGTGACAGTAAGAGGGCAGCTGATTGCATTGAGCACGGAGGACGGAGAGGCCGCAAAAAATCAGCTTCCAGTGGGGGGAAAAGGCTCCTAATCAGAGCGCAGAAATGGCCCACTTGACAATCACACACACCACACAAAAAAAAGCTCCCAATTCAGTGCTGATTGCAGCGACTCCCCTCCTCCTCCTCCTCCTCCTCCTCCATCTCCTCACTCCTATTAAAGCTCCTTCAGCTCCTTCAGCCTGCCAATCACCAGCCCTCCGCTCCCTCTTCAGCTCCTTAATACGCAATAATAACTCAACCACCTTTCTAATCACTCCTCAGTCCATCAGGTGGCTAATTGCTGTTGTTTTAAGACGATCATCAGAGCCAGGGTGAGTTTTTTTTTTTTGTACGGTTCTTGTTTTTTTTCTCCTCCAAATCCTCTAAAGGTGAGCTACGAACACACACTCAGCGCTCAGAGGACCTGATTTTCTTTCACTTTCATCAAAGTCCAACTGAAGTTTCTGAACATGACATTAAATATTAGACGATAAACAAATCAAATCACATGAACTTCACATTTAGACATGTAGACGTGACGTGTAATGTTTTGCACTTTTTTTTAAACAAAGTCAGCTTTTTATATGTGGCACATTGTCATCAGTTTCATATTTTTTATGTACACAATTTTATTTTTACCTAATAAATTTACTTTCTTCTGTAATTATTTACACTAGCCTTTTTTTATTTGACTTTTGACACAAATCAATAATTTCCACTTAGAAGATTCTGACACAATTAGTTTTTTATGTGATTCTTTACATTTTCTTCATTATGTTTATTATGATTATAATTAGTTTTTACAAAACATGATTAATTTTTATTTGTTAATTTATTTATCATTTGATTAATTTTCACTTGTTTCATTTTCTATTGATTCCTCTTTCACTTGTTCATTTTATCACGATGAATTTTTCTAAAGTAATTCTTCACTTATTCATTTATCACCTGATTCATTATTTATTTTCACTTAATAATAACAATTATTTTATTTTTTATAATTTTTCGTGTTAATTTGTTAGTCTTGATTAATTTTTATCGATTTATCGTTCATTTGTTTATTTTATCAGTTGACTAATTTTTCAGAATTTTTTTTCTAGTTAAGTTGTTATTTAAATCATTTTTAAAGAATTAATCCTTTCCTTGTTAAATTATCAGACAGTTTTTAAACTAAATTGCATTTATCATATTTTGTTTATATTTACAGGCATTATTTAAATGATTCGGTTATTTTTACATTTTTTCATTATTCACAACACAGTCTTGTGTATTCTTTACACATAATTTTTTTTGCAGGGTTTAACATAAAATGCACATTTTTCAAATATGATTCATGAGGGAGATCAGATGAACGACAGTCATAAATCAAAATGCTGCTTTAATTCACAGCTGTTATCACTGGTTTGTAAAGAAAGAATTTTTGGAATAAAACCCAATGTTTCGATTTTTCAGCATGTTAAAATTTTTTCAACACCTATTTATTGAGGAATAAAAGTTAAACTTTTATTCTTGATCCTAAGAAATCAAAGAAGAATGTTATGAGAACCCTTATAGCTACAGGTTTAGCATTGTACAAACCACAAGTCAAAACTTGTGGCAGGTGTTTGATGTAGAGATTAATGTTGTGGACATTTGTGCTGCTTCCTACAAAACAATGATGAGCCCAAAACTTGTATTCAGTAATACATTTGAAGTTGCATATAAAATATTCATTGTTTAACATCATCAGTGTTTTAGTTCATCCTGATCATACCCCAGGTAAGTCACGTCCTCCTAAGACAAAAAAAAAAAAAAAACAACCAGAGCTCCAGCTTTTGACAAAATCACCTGCAGATAATTTCATCATCATTAACATTAACACGCTTTGAGAAATTGTTTATTTAACTTATTCTCAAATTCCCCCTTTAAAACCCTTAAAGCCTTGGAGATTTGTTCTGAGTGAAAGTGCATTAACCCCCTCTACTGGTGAATTACTGAACACATTACAACTCAAACGTCAACTCGTATGAGTTTTACTTCATTTATGTTGCACCTTTAATATTAGACATCGTCACAAAGCGGCTGGATGTAGATTTAGATAACTAATGAGCAAACAAGGGTGAGACTTAAAGGTTTAATGTATTATTATATCTTTACCAAGTTAACACAGATCTCATAGCTCCCTTAAAGTGTGTGTCTTCATTCTCCAGCTAAATATCCCTCAGATGTTGCACTTTTTCATTTCTGAAACTCCTCATTTGAACATGCTGTTTCAGTGTCTATGTAAATGAGCTACTACTGAGCCACGCCCCTCCGGAGAACAGCAGAGCTGAGCATCAAACTGGCTGAGGGTTTCCCTTTTATGAGGTCATACTGGAGGGAAATCTAATCAGCCTGGCCAATACAAAAAAAATAGAGAAGGGACAAAAAGCAGGAAAAAAATTTTTTTTTACTAACTTACCCTTTAAACTAACTCTTTCGCATATCCACGAGAAACCGTCAACATGCACAAGTGTAGAAGGATGAGGAAAAGTGAGAGGAGCCATGGCTGGTTTTACATCTGGACGAGCACCTTCACTATTAATAGATAAACTTTCATGTGTACTAAACTGGAACTTTGTCACTGAAGTGGTAGCTTTATCTTTGCTTTATTTTTGTGTATTTAATACTCATCTTCCACTTGGGAATACAGACACACTGCAGTAGTGGAACTAAACTGGTTTTTAACCTCAACTGATTTTTTTTTTTTTTGTGGTTATTGTTCCTGCATGTGTTTTTTAACAAATAACACTGAATCTATCATTTGTTTACTTTAATCCACATTAGTGGAATTTAATATCTTAATGGTCTTTGTTCACAGTAATACTCTCTCACCTGCATCCCATGGGATCCCAGGTCCCAATGTGCCGCTTCTGTTTCAATCAGATGCCCTGTGAACCTTCCGGCCAAGGTATAAATATACAGTATGAAAGATATATATGCATATCTATCAATAGATGCCTGAAAAAGTGTATCATTTCAAAATGCAAAATTGTTAAGATATTGCAACATGAATTCGACATGGTTACCTACACAGATTTTTTGCTTTTTAAGCTTTTACCAAAAAACTATTTTTACAGGTGATGAACTTCTAGAAGCTAACACCAATTTTAGTAGACCAATTTTCATTATTGATGATTATTGATATTGCATTTTAAATGATTATTGTTTGAAGCGAGACGGTATAACGCTGAAAAATGGCCATTAGGGAAGACATTAAGGAAGACATCTTTATAAAGAGCGACTTACATTTCTATCTCTTTATACATCTGAGCAATTGAGGGTTAAGTGCCTTGCTCAAGGGCCCAACCTGGTGCGTGGTGGTGAGATTTAAACGTGGGATCTTCCGATTACTAGTCCAATGCCTTTTAGATCGGTCACTTCGTTGCATAAACGTCAGAAGAAAAAAATAAAACCAGCAGCTATGCTCTGTCAATTACAGTGACACTAGCCATTTTTGAGCTCATGTATGTGAAAGAGGGCAGATAGCGCTTTCCCTTAAGTGTGTGAAGCACGTGCTCACATTTATCTGTCATGTGGTATGGACAAAATGTGTACCATGGATCCAATACAAAGCACAGGTTTAGTTTAGTACAGTTATTTTTCTTTTTGCGCTTATGTATCCTGATCTTTAGATTTTTTTATTTACGCATTCGAATCCCAGTACAGCCCAGTTGTTCCAGTTAACCCTAACCTTCATCTCTGCACCAGCTTTTAAAACATAAACATGTTTCGACTGAATTTCACACATATGGTCAAGCTAATCCTGTTTCACCACAGCACACAGACATCGCCAGCTGTGCGTGATCGAATCCACAAACCTAACCTGTGTACACTTCTGGGACACAATTCATCACTAACCTCACATGGACTTGCTAATGAGCCACATCCTCCAAATGAGCCAGCGCTGGCCTGACGCTGTAAGAGTAATGATCTCCAATCCTGAGGAAATGGGATTCCAAACCGCAGTCCAGCATCAGGAGCGAGCGCGCGGCAGAGACCGACAACGTGGCCTGCATCTTCCCTCTAAACAGTCATGTTCACTTTAGAAGAAACACCATCTTAATTTGAAACGGATACAGGCTGCAGTGTACGCATGGGAGATTAAAGCGGATTTTTAAAAAAAACGTGTGTGTGCTTAATTAAAGATCAGGCAACCCTCGTTATCAGTAACGAATGAACACTCCAGATAAAAGAAAGATGGTAATGCTGCATTTATTTAAATTAATGGTTATGAAAATAAAACACATGTAATTCAAGATGCAGCTTTTTATAGGATCGTAAAAACAGGACGTAGGAAATAAACCACTCAGTGTCACACAGTTGAAGGAAAACAATCAACAACAGTGCGGTGTGATGAAATGGAGACAAGTGTTTAATTTTTGTAATTTGCCTTTTTATTTATTAAAAAAAACAACCCATCATACTTTTTATCCATTTATGGGTACATTTAAAGTTCTCACTTACCTTATAAACCTTTTTACGTCTGACGTCACAACATCTGTCCACCATGGCCCCGCCCACTTCTGTACGGCAAAAGGAACGTTACTTACCGGATGCCAGTGCCGAACTCACAATTCAAATCGTCTCTTAACCGTCCAAGTTGTTATTCGTGGCTAACAAGCTTCTAACACAAGGTTAAAACACACCAAGTAGTGCCCTTGATCAGGAATCCTACACCCTACATAGCACAATAGCTTTTTCATTTACGCTATTTGGGATTCAACCCTGGAACAGTTAGTTAGCTATTAATGAGAAAGCTTTAAATGTCAGTATTAGTTAACATTACCTCCACATCATTTCATTAAACGTAAAGCACAGCATATTCCACATCATCTCACGTCTTTGCAGCAGAAGCACTAAATGAGCTCACGCCAATAAATGCAACCAAATCCAGGAGAAGTCACATATTCGTACAGCATCTGATGTAATCACGTTATAATAACAAATCAAATTTCAATATCTAATGCAAATTAATATCTTTATCTCCGTCATTCATTTTAACAGACTTGATTCTCTTTTGAATAAGTAACGAAGTCCACCATGACATACTGCATGTGAAAATAATCAGCAGAACAGAAGCTATCGGATGCTCGGTTACTCTTTTATCTGTGTGACAAACATCAGGTAATCTGCTACAGTAGGTATACATTAATATAGATTATAAATTAATATAATCAGGGAATCATCAGGTAATCTGCTCCCCCCACCCCCTCCCCGTTATTTCTGCTGTTAGTAGTTAACAGATTATGGGCCAAACTTCGCTGAGTGATGATGGTAATTATAAAGGTCTTGACTAAAACAACCTGCATGAGGAATTATAAAGGAGTTTTTATTTTCTGCAATGAAAAAGTACTCGAACTAGTTACTTTTATCAGAAGGTAATGCTGTAATGTAACTGATTACTTTTTAATGACAGTAATTTTGTAATGTAATTAGTTACTTTAAAATTAACATCACACAACACTGGATGTGACTGACGTCATAATAGTCACGTGTCGGCAAAAAGTCATTAGCAGCTTTAAACAGTCATTCTTTTACCTCGTTTCAGGTTTATCTCTAACACTGGAGACTCCCTCCATAATTGTTTAATAAATGTTTCCTTACAGAAAATAAATTACAATATTAAATATAAGGCTATGATTTGCCTTGAAGGTGGAACCAATGGTTTAAACCAAAACAGTTTAAGTTCATGTTTAATCTACTGGAGTTGGGAATCAATAAATAAATAAATAAATAAATAAATAAATAAAAAGGGCCAGAATGTAAATAGTGTCATGTATGGATTTGATGTATGAATTTTCTGCTCTGAGTTACAAGCAGGGAGCTGCTGTGGGAATCCTTTACTTCACCGCGTACAAGGCGAGACCGTCCTGGTCCATGGAGTGAGTGGAGGAGTAAGAACAAGAAGTCATTTTTCTTCAGCACAAATGTTTTATGAAAGGAGATGTAAACTTTAAACGGTTATAGTTACAGAGTCACCGTGACAGTGTTACCCAGAGGAACGCACAGAAAAATTATGTTTATGTTCTATATAAATCAGCGTCTTAAAATAGTTTTAAATAGTTTTTTGTTTTATTATTATTATTATTATTATTATTATTTATTAGGGCCCAAGCACTATAGGGTGCGCAGGACCCTTTTGTTTTCCTAAAGATTTTAAATTTGTTTCCTAACATTTTGGGCTTTGTGGAGGTCTTATCATGCTCAAAATTTCATGAAAAATTGACAGGTTGGAACCTGCAGCCATTAGGATGCATTTTCATTTAATGAAGACACAGCACCATGGGTCCCAAGAATGTTATGAAGCACGTCAGCTTCATAGAACGGAGCCACTTTCAATTTGGTTTTTGAAGCAGCCAGTGCCAAGAGAAATCAGAAATAAAGCCTAAGAAAAGTTTAATATCTATTTATTTCATATTTTCACTAAATGTTTTTTCTAAATGTTCTGAGCAAAAATATGATTATAGTGTTGGAAATTGGTAATATTGGTAAAATTTTGGGCTGGCTGCATTAACATTATTTCCTATAACAAAATGCATTTTCCCATACCAAGTTTCATCATAAAAACTTCCCTCCTGAATGGATTAAATCCGTATACTGAGATACCGCTGTACTAATACTGTATATAAACACTTCGGTGAGTAATACTATGAGAATAGTTTTTATTTGTACATTTTTGTACAAAACACTGACATTCACTTTTTTTTTATAAAAATAATAATCAGGCAGTTCAGGTTGAAGAGTCTCATTCCAGCCACACAGCGTGACGGCTCTAAAAGAATAAACTCAGTCCACACTCCAGCTCGTCGCTGTGCTCAGTTTCGCTCTGCTGTCTGACACTAAAGTCTGATACTGCTTCATCCCGCTCTTCTCTTCTCTTCCTCCTCCGTCTGTACACAGCTTTCTCTTCAGACTCTGCGTCCTCGATGCACCTTTTATCCACCTCGGGTTCCAAAGCAGATCTCAGACAGTCATAGAACCTGAGGCAGACAAGACCATCATCTAATCTAAATCTAATCAAACAAATATCATTTTACAAATGAAGAGTTATGTGTTTCAAGTATTTTTTTACCTTTCTTAAGCATATTTATTCACATTTGCAGTATTTTTCATTATAATGTGATGTTATGTCCATGACATCATTATATCTAACAGTAGGCTATAGTTTCTAAACAAAAGCCTGTTATACAGTGCATCAGTGTTGCAGAATTCTGATCGGAGGTGATGTCAGGAAACTGCATAGAGTGCAAAAGCAACAACAGTGTAATAGTGTAATACCTTTCGATCCTCTTTAGGTTTTCGTCCATTTTATTATTTGCGACTCCGACAAGAAAAGCAATATACTCTTCGGAGACGAGAACTTTCCCCTCGTGGCTGAGAGGAACTTCAAGACAGTGGGTGCTGCGCACAGCCTGCGTTTAATTTAGCAGATAACTGGTGAAGAAATATTTCAAAACATTTCCACTGTACCATAATTAGGCATTAATGAAATGTTTAATTCGCATCTACTGTGTAAACATAAGCAAAACTTTTAAGGTATAGAGGAGATCATCTTGAACAACTTTATTTCCTCTGTGTGTCCATTTTTCTGTCCACCTAAGCCCCGCCCCTTACAGTTTAAATGTGGAATTAAGTCACGTAAATGATATAAAGATCTGAGTGTAAACCCAAGAAACCAAAACGCCTAAATAGCTGATATAAAATAATATTAAGCATGTAGTTATAAAAGTTGAAAAGGTTCACCATAATGATTTTGCCTTTCTTTCCCACAGTCACTCCCGAGTTCCTGAACCCTGAATTTATAGCCACAGAATGCTAAGAAGAGAAAAAAAAAATACAACTTAAAAATAATTTATTGTACTTAAATGTTTTAATTATATTAATACTAGATCTTCAAGCTTGTTATTGATTTTTTTCCTATACTGTTACCAGGAGTTGTGCGTCCTCTAGCCGTTTGCATTGCACGTGAAGAACGCAGGGCTCAAACTTAAAGACGGCGTCCCCAGAAGATTTCAGCAAACCAGCCGTCTGAGGAGATGAAAAAATGCATTTTTAAGTAACGTCTTTGATCCTGCGAGTTCTCATCACACTGTGTGTGTGTGTGTGTGTGTGTGTGTGTTTTCCACAAAATTGACAGTTCAGCACCATCCTTCAACTTTTTGATAATATGTTGAGTTCCTAACCCAGTTCCAGGAACTTTAGATCTCCTTAGTAGTTCTCTTTACTTGGCGAAGCCCAATAATTTGACCCTTCTGAAATCATCACTTTTTTTTGGGCCTGACAGTAATATAATATCATAAAACTAACAAAAAAGAATCTTACCACATCATCCTTTGTACACTTGTTATGAGTGACGAAGAGCCAGGAACAGTTCTGCTTTTGCACATCAGCACAATCTGCCAGCTGTCACAACACACCACAAACACAACAACACACACTTCATCTCTTAATTGACTGACTGATTGATTCCTTAAATAACCAATTAAAGCATGTGAGAATGAATCTAGCTGTTTTTTTTGCAGTGTATCATCAGACTTTACCCCGTCAATCAGGATGATTCTTCCAGAACATGAACTTGTGGTGAAATAACTGTCGGAATTGTTTAGCAAACAGACCACAGAGCTAATGTGCTCATCTATACTGCCTTTTTTACTCAAGTCCAGCTTGTTCAGACACTGCTTCTTCCACTGTTTAAACGTGTTTTCTTCGTCCATAATGTATAGTTAGCTAAAAAGCACCGAGTAATAATAATAATTATTGTCATAAACTTTTTTATTCTATTCAGCCATTTCTATGTGATATATATAATGATTACTTCATTGTGTTTGCATGCTAGCTTTAAATGAGTTGACAGAAAAAAAACACTTCCGGTGAATCACAACTCCTGCGATCCGATTCAGAGTTAAATACAAAAATGATTCGATTCGTCACAGATTCGGTACAGGACTCGTTCCGGTTAAATGTACAAATGATTCATCGTGACTCTTACACTTTACTGAGATTAGGGTTGTTATAATGCCCTCACCTCCTTAAATGACTCAAAATAAATATTTTCTCCTATTTATAAATAGAATGTCGTCTTGTTCTTCACACAATATTTCATGTTTTGTTTAGGGTTAGGAATTGTATTAAATTAAACTCTCAGAATTGGCTCTTTGAATCAGTGGGTCGTTTCTAAGATTCGAAGCAATAATACACATTATGGCATTAGCAGTGTATTCTACACTTCAAGGATATTACTATTATCTTATTTTCAGTCCTGTCGTGTATTTTCGACGATAGAAGCGACAAAAACTATGATGTGCAGATGCGAATCGACTCTTAATGTATGAATGGATTCGTTCAAAGTGTCGAATCCGCACTCCTGTAATACGATTCAGAATCAGACTCGACTTCGACACAGCCTGGCTGACGGTCCTTATGGCCAATCAGATCGCGAGTTTGAATCTCTTAACCAATCGTAGCGCAGAAAGGCGGGAGTTTTTGTGGAAACAAGGTACGGTATGGTAGCCGAAGAGTGTCATACGGCAGATGCGGAAGTATTTGCCGAATCGCGAAAAGCATGGTTCAAAGTCTAAAATAAATTTTGTGTGTTTGCATCTTGGTGAGTTTCTCGATACAGCAAGTATTTAGTTCAGATCCAAGTTTTAAGCTTATAGTCTGATGCATTATACAGTATCTAACATGCTTGTGTAATTTTAAAGCATGTCTCTATTATTAGATCATCTGTAGGTATGAAAGCTGGTTATATAAGTGTAATAAGATCTAAGCACTCTTTTAACATACAATAACATGCAATGGGACAAAATATGATTTAGTTATATATTAATATCTTAATTGCATTGCAGTTCAATGAGATAAAGTATTGGGACCCCTACTACCACCTTTCTTACATGAACCCTCTGGTTCTGGTATGTTCTGTTATGAGGAGCATTTTAACATGAAATAAGGTAAATTATTAATAAAATGCATGGGGCATCGATGACCCGGTGGTAAGTTTCTAGCCTGCCATCCAGAAGGCCCGGGTTCGTGCTCCCACCCAATGCCCAAACCCCAAACCCCTGCCACTGGAGGCAGTGCCGATCCCAAGCCTGGATAAAATGGGAGGGTTGCGTCAGGAAGAGCACAAACCTGTGCCAAGTTGTTTGAATCATTTCAACAACCTTGGCACAGGTTTGAATTAAACCAAGTTGTTGTGCCAAAATGCATGTTTCATGCTACTTGTCTGTATTGCACACCCTCCAGAGAGCCTGTCCTGCTCTTATGGGTACTGTAATAAACACAAGTACTTGAGCATGTCACAGAAAATTCTGGATTCACATTCGAAACCGTACCTCTCAAAAAAGTTCTGTAAATATAAAAAGATAAAAGTGCTGACGTATGATCCTGTGGCAGGTCTGAAACAATCAAAATGGCAACATTAAAAGTAATGAAAGCCATACGAGTCTCCGAGTTTGGAGCTCCTTCTGTTCTGAAGTTCTGCTCCGACTTACCGGTCCCTGCTCCAGGACCCAAACAGGTAAAACTAATCGTATGGTTACATTCGGTTTTGTTGAACATGCCGCAGGCTGAGTGTATTTACAGTTTCCTCGTTTGAGTTACAGGTGCTCATTCGGGTGCACGCGTGTGGCGTGAACCCAGTGGAGACGTACATCCGTTCCGGTGCCTACGCCCGTAAACCCAGCCTCCCCTACACTCCTGGATCTGATGTAGGTGGTGTGGTGGAGGCTGTAGGAGATGGAGTTCGCTTTCTTAAGGTGACAACTCTTTTTATTTTTTTAGTAATTACATAAATGGTTTACACACATTGCATGAGAAGAAGCGTGTTATTACATGTTAGGTGTATGTGAAGTAAACCTGTGATTTTTGATACACTGGTTTCAAACCAGTGCCTAAGGCTGAATGAACACAACATCATACAGACACACTGCAACTGTTAGTGGAAAGCCTTTCGCAGAAAAGAAGAGTGGAGCTCATTATAGCAGGAAAGGGGAATCAGTATGGGGCGAGATACACAACAAGGACACAGGTGTGAGGGTGATGGTGAGGGGTGCACATACTTTTGACTATACTGTTGGCTCAGTAGAAGTTTTTTCGCATACCATGCGGAAGGCCCAGGTAACGGAAGGCAACAATTATGTGATGCGGAAAAATACACAACTCCTAGAGTCAGGGAATGCAAATGATAAGATCTCCGGGGTGTGTAGGCGGTTGTATTGAGTGTACTCTCTACCCTTATCTGAACTGGCGTCTCCTTCCAGGCAGGTGACCGCGTGTTTACCGTCAGCACCGAGACAGGAGGATACGCCGAATACGCCGTGGCTTCAGAGGAGTCTGTTCACAAACTGCCCGAGTCGTTGAGTTACAAGCAGGGAGCTGCTGTGGGAGTCCCGTACTTCACCGCGTTCAGGGCTTTGTTTCACAAGTAAGAGCGTCCTCTGGACATTTCTGTCCCCTCTGCATGCGTCTGTGTCTGTCTTCGAAAGTCAGTGTGTATGCTTTGTCTCTTAAAGGGCACATGCTAAAGCAGGAGAGACCGTCCTGGTCCATGGAGCGAGTGGAGGGGTAAGAACAAGAAGTCAGAGTTACCGCGTGGCAGTGTTACCCAGAGGAACGCACGTATCAGCGTCTGAGAATAGTTCTAGGACTAAACAAGCATTTTGTTTTAATTTTATTATAATAATTATTATTATTATTTATTAGGGCCCAAGTTCTATAGGGTGCGCAGGACCCTCTTGTTTTCCTAGAGGAAAATAGGTTGCCATCAGGATGCCTGAGAGTCGCGTGGCCCTCAGGGGCCCCAGGCATCACAAAAGATTTTGCTGCATACTGTAGCTCATACACACTTGCACGTAGGCACAGAAACTCGGTGCACATTTAGAGCTTATTGAGCCGAACAACTTTCGCACTGCATGTCCTGGGCTCAACTCAACAGGAAGTCAGCCATTTTGGGTCACAAAAACGCACCCGATGGATTTTGATATCCTCCTTCTAGGGACTTTATACGATCGTCACCAAAACAGGCCGATGTGATCTAAAGACATTAAGGATGGCGCAGGGTTGCTTGCAACTATATTTAATAATATTAATAACAAGCTAAAAGCTGTTTAGAAAGTGCTATTATTATTATTATTATTATTATTATTATACTGTATTTTAAAAAAGTGAGAAAGCAACTAATTCAACTATTATGTTTCTTATATACATTAAGGCCATTGTTTTTAAATGTAAAAATATTCTTATAAAATGTAAATAGTTATGTAATTTATCACATACAGCATATTAGGATTCATATAAATAAATAAATAAACACAATATTAATGTTAATAAATGTACAGTATATGTATTAACAAAATACAAATGAAATTATGCTTAAATATAAATTAACAAAAAATATTTAAATGTAATGTATAAATAAATATTTTATTTATAATTAATTATTAGAATTCTTATTATAATAATTATTAGACATTGAATATGGTCAGTCATATATCCAAGACATAAATTTTATATATATATATATATATATATATATATATATATATATATATATATATAAATTTATAAACTTATATAATATAATATAATAGAATATATATAGAAAAAAAATATATATATATATAAAGATTCTGCATTTTTAGAACAATTTTATATATTAAATTGATGTCAAAATGCGGAATTTTTATATATATAAGTTTACAAAATTTGAAAATTTAGTATTTTGACAACAATTTCTCAACACTTTTGCAGAATTAAATAAAATAAGATTAGATTAGACTAGACTAAAATAAAAATAAAAGCGAACCATCAGTGTGTGGCTGAACATTAGTTGAGGTGTGTTACACTCTTATACGCTCACACCAGTGTTGGTGTTTGTCTGTCCTCTAATGAGTGTGTAATGTGTGTGTGTGTAGGTTGCTTGCATTCTTTTGATCTTTTTTGGTGTTAGCAAGTTTGTGTGTTTGTGATGTGAGGTCGGAGTCGCAGCGTGTCAGCTGGCCCGAGCATTCGGGCTGAAGGTTCTGGGTACGGCTGGCACCCCAGAGGGCATGAAGCTGGCGCTCAGTAACGGAGCCCACATGGCCTTTAACCACAGAGAACAGGACTACATGGAGAAAGTCCAGGTTTGTTCCACTTCTGCTGTAACTGTGATGTGTGTAGCAGAGGGATTAGAACACACCAGCACCTGTGCGTTTTAGGAAGTGACCGAAGGCCGCGGCGTCGACGTGATCGTGGAGATGCTGTCGAACGTGAACCTGAGCAGCGACCTGAAGCTGCTGGCGCACGACGGCAGAGTGACGGTAAAGAACTCGGATTTCCCTTTATACATTCGTGTTCTGCACTTCCTTTCTAACTTCCTGCTGTTATTCTGATGATCAGGTTGTAGGATGCAGAGGTTCCATCGAGATTAACCCCAGAGACATGATGTTGAAGGAGTCGGTTATCGTCGGTGTGTCTTTGTTCTCTGCCACAAAGGTAAAGTGGAGCTGTTTGTCCGTCTCACTTAAAAAGCTTAAGGTCTACTTCATCAAGAAGACGACTGAAAGCCTTAGCTACATGTACAGTAATCTAATCATGCGCGGTTTTACCTTAGCTTAGCCTGTGACCAGTTATTAAAGTGGTATTGCAGGACTTTACAATCGAACCACATGCAGTATTGGCCTTGAGGAGTTTTGGTTTCCTCCTTCACTAAGACTTACAGATACAAAGCCCATAGTTTTTAGGACTAACAGATAAAGAAGGCACACCTCCTTCCCTGAGACTGTCAATGCAGAAGACACGCCTTCTTTCCTGAGACTGACAGACATAGAAGCCACACCTCCTTTTCTCAACCTGACAGATACAGAATCCACACCTCCTTTCCTAAAACTGACGGATAACGAAGCCACACCTTCTTTACTGTGACTGACAGATACCGAAGCCACGCCTCCTTCCCTAAAACTGAGATACTGAAGCCACGCCTTCTTTCCTAAAACAGACAGATACAGAAGCCACGCCTCCTTCATATAAATTTATTTTTAAATATTTTACAGTTATTAATATTTGGGTAATTTGGAAATTTTCAACTTGCTGACACTTGCTATATCATTTTACCATTTCTTCCTTGTGCGTGTGTGTGTGTGTGTGTGTGTGTGTGTGTGTGTGAAGAAGGAGGTGGCGGAAGCATCCGCGGCGCTGTTCGCAGGAATGGAGGCCGGGTGGCTCAGACCCGTGATCGGTCCGGAGTACTCACTCGACAAAGTTGCTCAAGCCCATGAGGACATCATTCACAGCCCTGGGGCTTCTGGGAAAATGATCCTGATTATATGAAACATAATAATAAAACCCTGTCGCTTGTCTGTGTTTTTGTTTTTCGGTCAAGCGGATTCGCTATTTGGTTAATTATAGCTAGCTGAGGTCATTAATTGCGGCTAATAGGGAGCGTATGTTCCTGTAACTCACTAGCCAGCGTTACACCATATTTAAGCTTCATTGATGTTTTTATGAATTTGAGAAATCATTTTAGCATATAATTTTTAAAAAAGTTAATTTTTTCTAGAATGAAGAAATGTTCATTTATCCTCATAAAATGATTATATGATTGATTTAATATAATATTTTATTATATTACATTTATTTAATAGATTTAATAGTCTAAATGAAAAGTACTTATCTGCAATTTAAGCTAACGAAGCATTTCAGAAGTGCATATGTTCTTCTAAAAATGTTGAAGAACATTAAAAATAAAAGTAAAAAAAACTTTTATTTCATTTCATTTACATTTGCTTTTACAAAAATTCTAACTATCCATAAATATGTTTCAAAATGTTTTTTGTTGATAAAAACTCCTAAATAATTTCTACACAATGTTGTCAAAAATACAACCATACAGTAAATTCACTTATATGTTCAGAAGAATCATCCTTCCACAAACGTGTGTTATAAATTCTGCACTAGAAATAAAATGAGTTGTCACTGCTCTTTATTATCAATAAAGAGTTGACTGTATGGATGTCGAGGTTTTCTTTATTTTTTGAAGCTGAAGGTAACGTGATCTGGCGTCCCGGCTCTCAGCTGTAAGATCATGTGGCATCACTCGGGTAAAGAGCAGTAACAGTACACTGCCAGGCCGCCATCCAGGCTGAGAGCTGAGTGTTACCCGTTACACCTGCACACCTTCAGTTTCACTGGAACGGACGGATGATCCACTAAAGTGGAAACTGTGTGGATTTGTGATGTGTTTAAAGGTAAGCAGACTGGAACATCTATCAGTTAATTGATGATAAGGAGATTATGATTTGCATGAGGAAGTAGAATTGAACAGTACGGCAATTCTACAGTATATACAGTTTACTTAAAAACTATGCTAAAGGTTGGAGAAGAAAATGATTGAAATGATATTACTTAACAGAAAAGGAAAAAGTTCTACTTTTGTGCTAGAAATTACATGTGGTGTTCGAGTCAAACTGGGACTTTTGATGAAATTTTGGCTGAGTGAAGGTGTAAAAGTGATAGACATTTACAGAAGACTTCAAGCGCAGTGCGGTGATGAGACGACTTTTAGCCGCAGTAGAAACATTTGAACATTTTAAAGAAGTGCGTCTGTGAATGGCGATCCCGCCTGAGGTGACTCAGAGCCCACAACAGTCGTTCCTGTCAACGTTCAGTCAGTGGAACGCCTGGTCCTTGAAAAACTTGTTGCCAACCTGCAATAGAACGAGACGCGTCTATGTGTGTGAACTGTACACACGATCATTCATCAACACCACTTGCACGTTACAGGAATTCGCCTGGGAGGTATTGCTCCGAAGCATTTCCACATGTTTGGAAACAACTTTAAAGGTTCCTGGGAGAAGCAGGCAGTCTGATCATGTCCCCTTTAATACCTTGACGGTGTCCAAGCTAGTGAAACACTGGAATAAGTGCATTAGTGTATCAGGAGATTATAGAGAGAGATAAAGGGAGTTTATACTCTCAGCACAATCAAAAGATCTGCACTGACTTGAACGCCTCTTGTATTTAAAAAAAAAAACAGTGTCTATTAAAAAACCAGGCAAATAAATAAACAAAATGCAAATAAAGAAAATACACTAATAATAATCAAGTTGTACATACAGAACAAAATATAAACAAGTTAGTTTCTATAAAGAAACCAGATCCCATTCTTCTTCCATTCAAGCCACAAGTATTAGTCAGCGGACTGCCCATGACCTCGAACCACACCCTTGGATTTGTTACCGAGGAGAACAGATGGAGCATCATGCATGTTTTATCACATCGTAACAGGAGCACAGAGACGGGAGGAAGACGCTGCAAACACACAACACTGGTTACGAAGCTAAATAAATGTGTTCAGTTTTCTGGTTGATTTTTATCAGAAGTCCCACAATGAGTCATGAGAGGAACATCATGTGACCAATTCACTGAAAAGCCATGAGAAGTGAGTATGATTGACGCACTGTACTGTAGGCACTCCTGACATCTGAACATAATTTAAACGCGTGTAAAAGATTGTCTATGTTAAACTGTAATAAGTCCATGCCAACGGATGATAATGTTGACGCTCCTCAGGTGTCCTCCTGCTGCTGATGGTGTCAGTAGCACAAGTTCAGCTTATGTTGTTCTGCCCAGATTCCTGCGCTGTGTGCTCCACCGATGCCATCATCTGCAGCAAACTCTCCATGATCATGGGTGATGAAGCTTCTGTACCTCATTATATATATTATTATTTATTTATTTATTTAGAAAGAAAATAATTGCTATGTGACTATATTTGACATTGATGCTTCCTTAAGTTTGGACACACACATTGATTAGATTTTTTTTAATTTAATTAATCTTTTGCTAGATGATTCAGTGAATTTGATTCAATCGATCCGTTTTTGATTCAGAATCAATTCCTGCCTGTTGAACTCTTGATAAGTTAAAGTGTCTAAAATGGAATTTTAAAAATGTTATCACTTCTTAATCTACTTCTCAATTTATGGATTGTTGGTGAAACTACTCTACTGCCACCTACTGGACTGGAGTTTGCCGCGTTATATTATTCACAAAAAAAAGATTATCGCTTTGTTCAAGACGTGACATTTTTTTAAAATCATTCTAATGTATGTTGGATTCTTTTAGTAGTTTTCAATACTTTAAAACCTGAAAGTATAAAATACAGCTGCTTTGAGACAAATCAGTAAACAGTAAACTTTAGAATTGTAAAAAATCGAAAATCGCAACGCCTGAAAATGAAATCGAGAGTCTACGTTTGATTTACAAGTCACTTAGTTGTGTGGTTATAGATCAGATTCGTATCAGATATTAGAGAACATGAGTTCATCCCAGGTAAAAAATTACAAAGAAATGGTTCTAATGGGAAAGTACTGGTACTGCGTCAAGGTTGTAATTAAATAAAGGTAAAATTATTAGAATTAGAAATTAGAAATAGCAACGATAAATTTGATTAATTGGAAAAATAGTAAAATGTTAATTAACTGGAACCCACAATTTCAGACAAACCTAAAATTTGGTTCTGTTTGTTTACAAAGTCGACATCAGTGTTTATTAGCAATGAAAAAACTAAACTGGCTAGGAGGAGCTAGCTACCAAACATAAAAATCTCACCTCAATACGTTTCTTTACATTTAATTGTACATTTTTCTTCAGTTTTTTTTTCACACAATCATTCTGTTATAATGAATGAATCATTGTTAAATCCAAACACAGGGACCTCTAGATACGATATTATCATGATACCTAGGTGCCATTTTGATTTGTATTGCAATTCTGTAAATACCACGATTTTATAAATATCTCGATTCGATATTAAATTGTTTTTTTCTGAATTTGTTACAATTCTAAACAAGTATTGTTCAGTACCCATTAAATCATAATGTTTTTTTTTTTTAAGATTGGTGAAGTAAATAAACTAAATAAATAATATCTTATGGCATTTAGGTAGGGCAGTGACTATACTCAATAGATTGGTGAGGAAATGAATGATTGATCTGATATTTGCGGAACTAAAATAAAACAAATTATAAAGAAATTGAGGTTGATGTTTCAGGGAACTGGTGGATTCTTGTTAAAGACAGATATGAATCAGTTGAGGTTATGAATGTCAAGATAAACAGATCTGATCTGAGGCAAAAACTAACATATTTTTAGTTAATCATTTTCTGTCATGGACCTCTTGTGTTTTCTCCAGAGGCTCCAGACTCAACCAAAGCCCTGATGCTGACTGATGGACTCATAGACACCGTAGATCACATTGTGTTCTCTGATTTATCCAACATGAGTGTTTTGGTGCTCAGCAACAACATCATCTCTACTATCACAGAGAATGCTTTTCGGAACCTGACTGTTCTTAGAACGCTATCTCTGGACCATAACCTTATCTCAAGCCCCTCACTGGATAAAATGACATTCTCCTGGCTTCATAAACTAGAGACCCTTCATCTGGGCCATAATGCTTTAAAGGAGATTAATGGATCCTGGTTTCTGAATACCAATTCTCTGAAAACTCTGCTGCTGGAAGGGAACCTTCTCACCAGCCTCAACTCGAGTACTTTCGCTTCTTCTGATCTGAGAAACTTGGAGACTTTGGATTTGTCAGACAACCTCATCACCTACGTGGGCAGAGACAGTTTCCGCAACCTGCCACGTCTCAGTAGTCTGGATCTCTCTCGAAACAGGCTGCAGAATGCGCCTGATGCTTTCTCCTATCTCTCACGGCTCTCGATGCTAAACCTGGACTTTAACCGCTGGAACTGTAACTGTGACCTGGGAGAGCTAGCGCATTTCCTCAACGGCTACGTTCTGTCTCCAGGAAAAGTGCTGTACAATGGGAATAGGATGGCGTGCACCAGTTCAGACAACCCCAGAGTTCTGACAGTGCTGGAGCTAAACGCGGTTAACTGTATGCCAGCTACAAGAAACATTACAGCAGACGTTAGTGCTAAGAGTTCCATCACATCTCAGCGCTACATCAGAGATGTTGTTATCGCTGTTGTCTGTTCTTGCCTGGGTGAGTGTAAAATGTAATGTAGTAGACACAAATTAGAAACTGGACTTCACAACCGTCTGGTCTGAAAGCACTGGATTGGTAACTTCTAATACATTATAATGACAAAAACCCTTCAGTATTAATCAGTACAACAATCTCATCTCAGGTCTATCAGACATCCATTGTAGAACCATTGATAGTTTTAACCTTCTGAATTCAAACCAAATGTTTTTTTTTGTTTTTTTTTTCAAAATGAAGAAATACAGTATAGACATGAACTTCTTTGAACTTCTCCATTGTGTTTCAGGTGGTGTTGCAATTACACTTGCAATACTTGCTGTTCTATACAGGAAGTTGGGTAAAAGGTTAAAACCGATGCAGGAGGTAAAAGGAGCTGAGGAACAGTCCAGTCAAACATGGGATTTCTCTGATGACAAGGAAGGTCTCTCGAGGTCTTACGCTCTCCATAACAGCAACTACCGTAATCGTCCACCCTGGGACAAAAAGGGGACTTCATCTGAGAGCAGACCAGACACAATAGCAAATGATTTCATATGCCAAAATTGCAGCTCGAGCTTCAGGAGAAAGACTTTCCATAACAGAACGAATCACCAGCCTATTATGGATGAAAAATGGTCAACCTATTTAAACAGTGACCCTTCAATCTTTAAAGATGAAGGTATGAAAATATGTTTTGTTTATTATTGGGGGGGGGGGGGTATTTTACTTGCTTGAGATCATTTTAAACATTTTACCATATTCTTGTTACAGTTACAGATGGAAGACATGATATCCAAGGTCTCAGTGGGTCAAGACAAGACATGTCCACCATGAGAACGCAACAAGTAGCTCTCAGAAGACACATATCAATTGCCCAAAAACAAACATTTACCCCAGAAGATCAACTAAACCCCACAGGTGCAGCTCAGGAGCATCATTCATTCCTAAAGCATCAACATAGAGAATATGGTCTACCATATTCTCGGCACTATCATCAAATTTATGCGCAAGACATTCAGGACAGTATATCTAGAAATCAAGAAGAGAGTATACTTCCAAGAAGCTCTAAAGTCATTGTGTACAGAGATATTTTAAATTACAACCAGTCCAACATGGATCAGCAGGGTGGAAATCAAGCCAGAGTGCAGAGGAGCGTAACATTTGATCTGTCCATGGAGCGTGCTCTGTTTGTATCTAGTAAAGAAGGTCCATACAAAATCAGCAAGACAAAATGGTCTAAAACATTAGAACGGAGCAGCAAACCAGGTCAGGGTAAGGTGTCTGCCAAAGGAGACAAGAAAAGGCATTTGAAAATCCATGAACAGGGATCTCCACGAAAAAGCAAACTAAAGGTCAAGTTGAATCTGAACCCCCTTAGAAAAAGTCAGGTTCAACCCAAATCCGGTTCTAATCAGGAGGACAAGGATGTGAAGAAAACATCCAAAAAGATAAAAAAAGACAAGTCTCAAAAGAGTAAGGTGAAAAAAAACAATGAACAACAAGAGAGTAAGGAAAAATCCAAAAAAGGCAAGATCACAGAGAAGTTGCAAGTTGATAAAAGTTCAACCAATCCAGGTGAAGCTCAAAGTTTTGGAAACAATCCCAAGGAATCAGAGTCATTAATAGAGCCTTCAAATCTATTAGCTGAAAACATAGAGCCACTTGGTACAGCAAAAACTACAGACCCTCAAGTCCCAACCTTGGACTTGACCCTGGCCCTGATGACCCCAGAAGATTCCAGGGATCTGCAGAAACCACCACAAGATGGAGAAGATCCTCCAAATGATCCCTTGACCACAGTGTCAACAACTGTCTCTGTTGTCCAGGAGTACCTGTCATCAGGTGATGGCTCACCGAAAAGAAAGATTCGACTGATCGTACCTGAGAAACCCTCCAGCAGACCTCAGACTGCGCTGGAGAAGAAAATCAGATAGATGTCCTAAATGTCCTGTAAGATCTCTCCAGAGTGCCATGGTGTTCATGACCGAATTGTATTCCAGATTAGTTTCTGTTCAGTTCGAGGGCCAAGAGACTTTTTTTTATTTTAGATAACAGCTGCACAAAGTGCTGTTTCTCCAGGATAATTTTTTTTCTTTGCGATCTATTGATAAGATAGCTAGACCTTGAACACCTTTGCTGCTACAAGTCATGCAACAGATCTGAGATTCATTCACAGAAAACTAAGCAAGAATGGATGAACTAAAGAAGAAAAGTAATGAAAGACAACAGGATGTGAAAGAAGATGAAGAAAAGGAGCCAAAGACTATACTGGGGTTTTTTACCAGACAGCAGTTCACTATGTTGTGTGTGGCTCTTGGGCTGCTTGTGCTGCTGCTCATCTTAACGGTCACCTCCGTGGTTCTTACCATGAAGTCAGGTTCAGGTAAACTTCTCATTACTTTCGTTATGTTCGGTTCATTACAACTCTGGTATGTAGACAAGCTTATGTAAATTTAAAATGTTCCGAATTCTGCATGTTAGATTGTTCAGAATTTTGGTTGACTATAACATATGTTTTCCACAACATGTTTCCTACTGTTGCTGGACTACATTTCCATAGTGGACGACTTGTTTACTTGTGAAAATTATCAAGAATAAATTCAGTTAAAATTACCGTAACATAGGCTTTTTTCAAACTTAGTTAATTTAGTAATGTATTCTTTGGTTCGTCTACCTGAAATCGAATGCCTTATGCACCATATCATCTTTTAGTATCAATGTTGTTATGTATGTTTATCATGTCTGTATTATTGTGAACAAAACCATCCGCTATTTTCAAATAGTAAATAAATAAATAAGATTACAGAAGAATATTTGCATGCCTGTAAAGAAAGCAACATACAGTTATTACATGACAGATGGAAACACAAAATCGAACAGGAACTGTTAACTGTTTCTCCTCCCACTACCTCAACTCATTGCCAAGAAGTATTGAAATGTTGTCGCGTGGTCATATTGTTGCTCTTGTTTGCACATTTGCACAGACACTTTATGTTGTCTCTTTTGTATATAAAAACTTGGATAGTTTTTCTGTTAACTTAAAATGTCAATCTGTCTTGTCTCAGCTAGCCAGCTAATTAGGTTTCTAAGTTAGCTAGTTAGTTTATTGTTCATTTATGTTGTTATTTTATGTTGTATGTAGCACCTTGGTCCTGGAGGAACATTGTTTCATTACACCGTGTACTAAGTTGTATATGGTTGAAGTGACAATAAAAAGCTTACTTGACTTAATTACTATTGCTCCTAAGCAAAGTTACCAGAAGAATTTGTATTCTCCAGCACGCTCAGTAAAACCTAAAAGCTCTTTTTTTTTTTCAAAAAAATGCCATAAGCAAAGACGCCTTTGAAAAGATTTTTCCTTACATAAAAAACACTTTTATAAAGAGCAATAAAAAGTAAGAAACACAGTCAACATTTGGTTAGAAAGCTTATTGTTTAAAAATAACCAGTGGTGTTAGATACAGATTTGTGCCTAATTTTATAAGTAAAACAGCTGTTAGGTTTTACTGAGTGTGCTGGAGAACATGCCAGGGTTTTTCTGGTAACTTTGTCGCACTTGTTCCTTTCTATTTTCATGCAAAACCCAGGAGCCGACGTTCAATTTTGTTTTTGTTGGATATTATATTGAATGGTTTTGCAGATAATAATGCAGGCATGATAAACGAATATAACAAAATTATTAAATGAACATGATATTATGAATAAGACTTTTGTACAGTACCTTAAGTCTACATCCAGATTGCTGTTAAGCTGCTTTTTGACTGAAACATGGAAATCTACTTCCATGTTTAAGTTGTCATTTGTTTAGCTATAAGTTACAGTACTTACGTTATATTATATCTACCACCAAACTATCATTTTATAGTAGCTAACTAAACTACAGTACAAGCTAAAAAGATGTCATACAAAGAATATATTTTTGCTTTTAGCTTAAGAAAACAGACTTATTAAAGGTTTTTACAGTTATTACATTTTTTATTATTGAAAATAATATTGAATTGGTTATTCGACTTGGGAAAAGGAGGTGTAGCTGCTTTTCAAAATTTTCTGCTGTTATCATTTTTAAATTGAAAAAAAAAAAGACCTACTGCCAGTCACTGATGTGATATCATGCCAAATGCATACAATAAGATATTAGTGTAGCTCTACAGATATTATTGCATTAAACTTTCTTCTTTTAGAAACATCAGAGGCCTTGGTCTCATCCCCTACAGATGGAGACATGCTGGAATTTCTTCTTCAAAATGGGGAGATCCAAGAGAAAGACGGACTCTATGCCACATGGTATCACTCTGCCAATAGCAAAGCCGAAACTAAAAAAGCCCTGGAAAGTAAATATGAAAACTTTGCCAAACTATTTTTTCTCTTTGCCGCCATGGTAACACTGTTATACAGTATAGCTAGCAAAGAGTCTACAGTAGATTGATGGTTATTCTGTATAAGATCTCAAGAACTGTGACAACCTAATTTTTTATTGCATGATACAGAAACAATAACCCACCCATTCCTCAGGTGACATTATGATTCTGGAGGCTGATGTCAATGTAGAAGGGCATAATACTGTCAACGAAACCAACATTCCAATCATGGCCCATCCGCCAGATGTCTACAGTGATAACACTTTGGAAGAGTGGCTTGATGTGGTTATCAAATCTAAGAAAGGTAAAGAATAACAATTAGCAAATAAAGCATTTTGCATCTCACTTATTTCCTGAAAATTGTTATTTTGTCTATGAATAGGAATAAAACTGGATTTTAAAAGTCTTCAAGCAGTGGAGCCTTCACTCGATCTTCTCAAGCTCAAGAATCAAACGGGAATCAACCGTCCCGTATGGTTGAACGCCGATATCCTTCCTGGCCCGAACGTTCCTGGTTTCTGGCCCGTGGTCAACAGCACTCAGTGAGAACATGACATTCAATTGTAAAAATTGCAGTGTGGCAACCTTACTACTTACTCCAAACTTGTAGTGTCTGGTGATACACCATAAACTTTCTACAGCTTGTGGAATATCTCTGTTTTAACATCTCGCCTTATCTTTGCGATTATCAGATTCTTTAAGCTTATCCAGACGAAGTTTCCAGATGTAACCATCTCACCAGGATGGAAGGTTCTTTATCTGTCACCCTTTCCCAATGTGACATACACCAAGTCCATGGTGATGGAGATGTACGACACCGTCAAACACCTCCCACAAAAAATCACGTTTCCTGTTCTGGCGGTTATGGCGAAGAATGGATGGCCTCACCTGAGCTGGCTTCTCAGCCAGTCCTCCAGGTATTTCACCCAAATACCCTGGGCTGCAGAACAAAAACTCCACCGAACAAATAAATCTGGATCCTCTTATTTGATCAGAGCCAAGCCAGAAATCCAGAAAGTCTAGACAACACAGTGTTTTTAAAGTTTTGTTCAGTATTGTGTGGGTTGGAGATCAGACCCAGCTCCACCCCTGGACTTCTGGCTCAACATCACTTCTTGTAGAATCTGTATCAGGAGCTCATCAGCAGCTCATTTTATCCAATGCTTCTTGTAGTACATGTTCATGCTTCCTTTATATCCAGGTTCAGTTTGACCTTGTGGCAAGGACAGGAGAACCCCACAGTCAATGACATGCTCTTCATTAGAGACAACAGCAACCCTCAGCGCATCTACTACGACATCTACGAGCCAGTGCTTTCCCAGTTTAAAGAAGCAGCAAGTGGGTCTCATTGAGGTTTATCCACCACCTTCGAACCTTTATATACTGTATATCAATATTTTGTATTTATTTATCTTTGTGTATTTGTAGAGCAGAAAGATAGACCAAGAAGGTTCTACACGGGTGGGAACATAGTGGACTATTTTAGACCTGAAAACAATGATGGACTTAACATCCTGTGGGAGGAGGTGTATGACCGAGCTTCTCTTCTATCTACTCTCAAAGGTACAGCTAATCAGAAATTGAAAAGCTAAATATTTGAGAATAACATGGATCTGCGACTATGTCTAATGACTTGTCTCAATGCATTGGTTCCAACCTTATCGTTTCTATAGTAACAGCACATTCACAGAGACTTCTACCATAGACACTCTCAACATACAGTATAACGTATAAACAGTAAACACGTTCATAATATTAACAAAATGTTTAAAAAACAGATAGACAAAAAAAAACATGGTAAAATGAGATGAGATGATAATCTACAGTATATAGCCAAAAGTATGCGCACCCCTGACCGTCACACCCATATATGGTCCATCCTCAAAGTATTCAACAAAGCTGAAAGCACACACAAACTGCAGAATGGCTTAGCATAGCATTACATTTTCAGCATGTTTCAGCATGACAATCCATCTGTGAGATCCACAAAGCGAGCTCCAGATTGGACTGGAAGAGCTCAAGTATCCTGAACTGAACCATGACTGAACTCAACCCCACTGAACCATCACCATTGGGATGAACCAGAACTGGAGAGTCCTCGACATTCCGACACCTGAGCTCAGTAATGCTCTCGTAGCTCTTCTAAATAAACACAAATCCACACAGCTATGCTCCAACATCTAGTGGAAAGATTTCCCAGAAGACTAGAGCTTATTATAACTGCGGACGGGGAATACTTTAGGAGCGCCAAGTTCAACAGATCGCATGGCTGTGATGGTTAGGTGTCCACAAACTTTTGGCTAGGGTTAATGTGAGTAACATAACAATACTTCCATGTTTTATTGTGTTTTTAGACAGCCCCGGTGGGATGCTCGTGATTCCAGTAACATCTGCGACAGATGATGTGAGGACTCCAGTGATTGAAGGTTCAGTGCCAGAGCTGCCTCTTCAGGATTGTCTAGATCTAATTCTTGCTTCAAAGAATCCATGGGGCATCTACCTCAGGGTGAAGTCCAAAACACAGCTAGCTACTTCGCTACATCTGCTTCAAAAGGCATACGCTAGAGACCTACTCTATCATCCAATCTGGATCAACATGGACATCACCCATAAAGCCTTCAACGTTGAAGGCCACATCACAGGTCTGGAGTTTGTTAGAACCATTAACCAGATTTTCCCTTACGTCACCATAGCTCCCAGCTGGCCTCAGGAGGTTCTGGATAAGGGTTACACACCTCGGCTGGTTGAGAACATGATGGAACCCTTCCAAGAGGTTTGGCAGGACGTCTCATTGCAGCTGTTGGCTGTCTATCTGGAGAGATCGCAGGCTGGAATTAAGATTCTTCAACAAAGCCAGGCACGGTTTTCTCTCACGGTGGAGCACAGGACAAGGAACGGAGGACTTGGGATGGAGAGTTTCATGTTTGTTCGTAGTGGGACCAGACAGCGGACCTTTTACAATGTTCCGAATACATTGAAAGGCTTTATCTCCAAGATTCCCAGGAAAATAAATACCACCATGTAAAATAGAGATGGTTCAGGAAATAACGACAGACAGATATTTTTTTCTTTATCTTCTGTTATCAGGATACGTTCAGATGTTATTTCACTTATACATACCACAACTACACATAAGAACTTAACAGCTTAGTATATTACAGTATATACACAATTAAAGGTCCCATATTCAGCCAAAACAAAAATGGAAAAAAATAAATATTTTTTTCCCCAACATTTTTTACTTGTGTACACACACACACACACACACACACACACACACATATTGAAGACGCATCTGAACATCTAAATCTGAAAAAAAGTGGATTTTTTATAATAGGTATCCTTTAAGCTAGTTAAATACAAGATGGACAAGACAATCAGATATCATATTTTGATTTATCGTATCTTTATTGTGATTGTATAAAACTCGCCAAAAATTGGCTGTTTATAGAAGTGTGTTTCATTTCTCATTTTAAATATAATTATTAATAGAATGCCATGCTCAACACCTAACATCAGAGATAGCACAAGTTAAAATGATCCTGTACAATGTTATAAACTTTTAATATACATAAATAAATCTATTTCCACATATTCCCTCAAATTGGCCTGGCCATAAAACAACAAAGTCTAGTGTTCCGTTTGTAAAAAGTACAGACCGGTTTATAAAAACTGAACAGTACGGCGTCAGTAACGAGGTCTACAGAGAAGTGGTTGAGATGAGAGAAGGTCCGACTCTGTTGTTCATCAGGTACTCATTGCAGGAAAAGAAGATGGAACAAAAACTGGACGAAAGTCCGGCGATGTCCATGGCGAAGAACGGCAACACGCCCGGATTGGTCTGGTTGTAATATGAGATCTGAAAATGAAAATATGAAAAAATTCCAGTAAACATGCATCATGGGTTAAAAAGCAGCAGGGACAATATTTTTTAAAATCCCTGCGCTAATAACAAAACGCATTTCTTTAGCCAAAGCGAGTAACCGGATGACTGCGATTACTAAACTCGATTCACACCTGTCCTTTAAAAATAACACTTACCTTTGATACGTTTTCGGACATGGCGTAAATGGTGAATCCTGCACAAAGCATCTCCCCTCTGTTCATGTCCTCTGTTGGAGGGTGGGTGGGCAGAGTGACCGAGCGTAAAGCGATAACATAAGGATCCCTAAATACGCCAAATACAAAGATTTCAGTCAGAATAATGACAGATGATGAATACAAACCTAAATAACCCTTATACTCAGATACAGTGCGACTAAACTGCAGATACTGGATTGTTTGGTCAGAAGGTGTTGATTATTAGTTTCCTTTAGCATCTTGCTCACCCGGTGTCACACGGCGGCCTCCTGGAGGCGAGCAGGATGAAATCCTGGCCTTTTCCTACTTCGCTCGCAGATGGAGTAAGAACGTGGTAGATCAGATCATCGTCGTCTACCTGGAGGATGGGCTTGCACTGCCTGTACATGACAGATGTAGGAGATGCTCAGTGATGCATGTTACAGTAAGTCTATGATGCAACAATCTTAATAAGAGTGCGTGCTGGATCAAGTGCTATTTTATCAGCTGTATAATGTATGCGTAAAACCAGGATTATTTTTTTTATTAACATGCATATTCTAATGATATGTTCTAACGATAATATATTACACTAACTACCGGTCGTCGAGCTGCCAACCAAAATCAACATTTAAAAAGCGGAAGGATTCGCAGCAAGAAATCACATCTTAATTCATGATTCCTCTTGGAACCGGCTGCTTTAAAGAACTGAATGAAAGTGGCTCCCTTTTCTTCTTGCTACTGTACTTGCTAACATTCTTGGGACCCATGGTGCTATGTCTTTACAAGATCATGCACAAAATGCAAAAAAAAAAAAAGTAGAAAAATATATATATATATATATATATATGCTCATATGCCAAAAATGTTTCGTATGCCGGAGCAAATTTCTTGCAAAGTTTTTATTCTTAAGGCGAAAAGTCTTTAAACTTATTTATTTTACTTATTTACTTTAGAGATTTATTAGACTTGATGAATCTCCGTTTATTTTCCTTCATCTTTTTTAAGTTTCATTTAACTCAAGCTTTTTCTTCAGCCAGTATTTTCTAGCCCGGATCTATTTTCAGGTTTAAACCCTGTCCAAGGTGCTTCTACTCATGCAAGGAATTTAAATAATCTGAATACAAAGCCATGAAAATCTACTCAAATATGCAGAATTTGCAAAATGCAGAATCCGACTCTGAATACAAGTAAATTCTCGATGTATGTAAATATCGATGGCTCTAAAATCAACTCTTAGATAGGTTCTTTTTTGCCACTCCAATTGTATTTAAATTAATTTCGTTGTTGATTTCGTGCTTCTTTTTTTTTTTTTGCTTTGCCCACTTCTGTATTTCTAACCAACTAAACACCAAGTTCCTCTTTTCTGTTTTCAGTGGTGTAAAACCAGTTACCCCTCCGTACTTGTAGTGCGTGTCCCATTCGGGCCTGCGGCTGAGATCGGAGAGCAGGAGGAAAGCTCTCGCTGCTGGGACGTTCACCTCCGTTTCAAGCCTGACGCAGAGGCTCTGATTCTCCTCCAGAGTGTACAGCCGCACCTAGGAACCCAGACAACGCTCATCACAAGCACAACATTAGCGCTTGACACAGTAAGATCTGAAGAAGAGAAGCATACTCACGTTTTTCTTCTGAGAACTCAGAACCCAGGTGTTTCTGGACGCCAACGTCTTCAGCGCAAACACGTTGTTGTAGCTCAGATACACCTGTCGGCAGTGCAGTGATATTTTTGAAATCATTATCATTTTGCGGACAGATCATCAATCAAAACTGATAAGTCGGTGTTGTGCAAGGCTATATAACTTTTACCTGAGTGTTATCTCTTTTTTTTATCTTTTATTGTTTTATCTGGGTTTATAATAAGGGAGTGGATACCTGGTTACTGGGGTCCCAGGGGACAGACAAGGGCACTTCAGTGTGTTTACAGGAGATTATGTATTTTCTGGATGGAGAAAAAATAAATAATCTTTGCAAAACAGGACATTATACAGTATAAGAGCAAACCATGGCAAGACCGCTAAGCCTATGAATTGCTTTTGGTGTTAAATACTGTTAAACTCTGTCTTCTGATTGGTCAGAGGCTAAAATAATTTCGAATAAACAGATGCCTCACAGCAAAACCCATCATGTAAGTTGCATTATTTCATCTTGATTTGACCAGATATTTATTTTTTTTGCAGATTTTTTTTGTTTTCAGCTCAGTACCTGTCGAGTCGAATCTTCTTTCGGGCAATCGCCTCTTGGTATCTCCTTTTCCCATCCTGTGAATTATTAGAATCAAATGACATTTTTAGAAATCCAGCTAATTGATATTAACAATACACCGAAAGTCTGAACAGTCCCAATCTTGGCCTCACCAGCGGTTCAGGTCGTATTCGGGGTAGCGGGCGTGGCCTGCCTTCGTTATCCAGCACCTCATAAGTCATAAAGGCACTGTTAATGTGTCTCAGAGGCTCCTCCCCGTGATACGCCTCTGCACATACGCCCACCTCCATACTGATAAAAACAAAAAGAACACGCTCAAAACAGCTGTATCACTTGATGATGTCACTTCCTGTCTACAAAAAAAAAAAAAACTCACCTGTTCTCAAAGGTGTTGTTGACGATGGCTTTGAGGATGACGCGGTCTCCAACTTGAGACGGTCCTCTGAAGTGAAACATGTCTATGGTTCTCAGGGTCGGGTGGGCATGGCTTAACCGGCTGAGAAGACACAAAAGTGCTGCGATGAAGCAGAGCTACTGTGACCACTCTAATAGAGTGTTTTCATTAAAAAGTGGTGCTTTACTCCTCTATTTGCAAATGTTTACAATTTCAATTTATTATTGAAGAATATTATGCAATTTTATTCAAAAGGACACTCGGGACCTAGATCTGATAGAAGATTATTGTTTACCAGGATGACTAGAGGAGAAGAGTATGGAGAAGGAAGAACGTGCTTGTGTTTCTAAGCGTACTACATCATTATTAAACAACATGGAGGCAGTGTTTGTCATGCGTGTGTATGGCTGCCAGCGGAGGAAACTCACTGGGGTTTATTGATGATGTGGCTGCTAATAGAAGAAGCAGGATGAAGTGTCTAGAGCTCTACGTTCTGCTTAGATTCAGTCAAGTGCTGCGAAACTGATGATTCGCAGTACAGAAGAATGATGACTCAAAACATGTGCAAAAGCAACCCAAGGCAAAGTAATGGATTGTTCTTTAAAGGGCTGAGTCAGTCACATGACCTCAGCTGCTTTTCGCTTACTGAAGACATAAATGCAGGCGGAAAGACCCACAAACATGAATCAACTGAGCTCAAGGAGGAAACTCAGCATGTGCTGACGTCCATGGGTTACGAACATATCAGGCAGTCACTGAATGCAAAGGATTTACACCCAAATATTAAAATTAATTCTAATATTCAATTTTTTTGCTAGTTCGTTCAGTTACTTTTGAGCCTGGGTAGAAAGGAAAAAAAACTGGTGGTAATTCCTTAATTGTTAATGCAATATTATGGTTAAACGCCTTAAATTAAAGATGAAAGTCAAAGTCAGCAGATTTTGACTGCTTTATTTCAAATGTAAAAAAAAGAAATAAAATAAAAGACAAATCGTTGTGCTGTCTAAATACTAAAGGGACGTGACTGTGCATGTGAGATCCACAATCAGAAATCAGATTAAACAGGACAATCTCTGTAATCTTGACACGCACAACGTCGTAATATCATTTATTATTCATAATATAATTCGTTTCTATTTTATAATGCGTAATATACTATATATACTGTTTTATAATGTAAGCGAGCGATTGCATAAGGTGTCATCTCTGTGTTTTGTTCTTCACTATTAAAGTACAAACCTTGAACTGTTGACCAGCGAGTCACTACAAATGTGAGTAAATTATTAACCACAGATTCGAAAATGCTCTACAATAGAAGCTGAACTCTGATAAATTCCTGGTATAAATTCTTCATTATCGGTCAAACCAATAAAAACACGCTGACCTTTATGTGCTGTTCCCTCTCCAGAAATCACAATGTCACAAGGCCAACACATGGATTTCTATTTTTTTTTCACTTTGGTGATGTTTTTGTATGAAAAGTTTAAAAACAACAATAACGCGTATAATCATTAATGTTGTCTTCTGTATGAACGCGTTTATTTAACATTAATGGAAGATGTCTCCAGAGTCAATCTTTTGCTTTAATATTTGATATTGTTCGGAACTTTTTGAAACCCGGAGGAAAACCTAGGGTTAGCACAGGGAGAACATGTAAACTACACACACACAGACCCAAGGCAGAAATCAAACCCGCAACCCTGGAGGTATGAGGCGACAGTGCCAACCCTTTACAACAAACGTGCTTGGTACAGCGTGATATAATAGCATGGTATTATAAACACCTTTGGCGTGATGTTACCTGGCAGCAATGGTGGCTACGTTTTCCATCCACGCCATGATCTGGCCTCCGAAAGTGTTCACCTGGTGGTTGGCGTGTGTAGGCAGTACCAGCTCTACGCTCTCTACTCTTGTTTTCTCAGTCGGTATTTCTTCCTCCTTGTCCTGGCCTTCGCAAAAAACACACATTATAATAAATAACAGATATTTATGCAAATGCAATTATTACGCGAAGTTATTTTTATATGTTATTTTTAGACATGTTGGGTCTCCAGTCAGTTTAAACAAGCAAATTCCCTGTTTGTATTGGCTGAGGTTTAATCAAGCCAATTAGATCCACCCGTACTGTGACCTCATATAAGAAGAGCCCCTCCCCCGGCTTGTTGCTCAGCAGTAGGTCATTTACATAGACACTGAAATGGGGCATTCAGAAAAGGAGTGAGTTTGGGAGAGAAAAGTGTAAAAAAAAAAAAAAAAAAATGCAGACGTATCTATAAAGATATAGTCAAATTTTCTTTTTTATGACTTGTCGTGTGACAGGAGAAAGGGGTGCCAATAATTTTGCACATTTTTGTGTAATTATTTAACATAAATTACAGCAACACTAACTAGACAAAACACACACTCACTCACACACACTCATGCCAATTTCCGTGACATGGGACAGGAAAATGAAAATGACTGAATGTCCTTTTGTGCATGTTTTTCAAGGAATTAAAACTACCTCTTACCACACACTCCCTCGCTTTTGCTCGCCTGGAAAGCGGCGTCATTCAGCAGATCTTTCATGATCTCGACGTGCAGCAGCCTCATCCTCCTCCTCTCCGCTGCAACGCTGTACTCCAACTTCTCACGGTGTGTGTAAGGGACCAGTTGCTTCAGATGAACCTGAACACACACAACATTGATTAACAACTTCTTATCAATCAGGTTTATAAACAACGTAATAAAAACACACATGTTCACACTTGTAGTGTGTATGACCTGGTGTAAAAGTCAGAACTTTCCTGGATACTATCCTGGGTCTAAAAATCGGACTGACTATTCAACCTAAAGGTCCAAATCCCCTGGAAATGAGATGAAGAACATCAACATTTTCCTCTGAAATGTTGGAAGTTTGCTTAGAAATGACTCGGCAATTTCAAAACTTTCATCTCCTCCCCTATGTTACAATACATAACAACATTAGCTGTTTAGACATGATAAGGCTAGGATAAAGCTAATTTGCACTAGAACAGCTACTGAGTTTTTAAAGGTAGCTCAACGAGTTCACTTTCCCATCATTTATCACAAAAAACGTGAGATTTTTAAATATTACACACAAAAAAACCACCACAATCTACAGTACATTGATATTTCACATAGATTTTACTTTGCAGGATTTAAAAGCTGCTAACATAAAATACAATAAAGTCAATTAATGGTAATGTTAGCTTGTTAAAATGATTTTAGCTGTAAACAACAAGCAACGTTTTATTAAATTGTTTTGCTTTCGGTTTGTTTTCTGGTTATTTGTTTTCTCCAGTCTCAAACATGAACGCTCAGTTAGCGATCGATGCTAATGGGGGGGATTTTGGTAGTTCCAAGCTTTTTGCTAGCAATTTTCTAACATATCTGAGGAAAAAGTTGATATTCCCTATAAGTTCATCTCATTTCCGGGAACGCTGGACCTTTGCAGTATGTTTTAAGGTAGATTTCTTTTCCCTCTCACTGATTATCCAGGAAATGGTCCATGTTTCTTAGTTGCTAAGCAACAGACAGTGAACTCCCATATTTATTTATTTATTCAAATGGGAACAAAATATTGATGATGGATTAACGCAAAGCATTTGCATTAGCAAATATATTTGGATAATTCCAGGATGATAACGGCGCCTCACCTTGTCATTACCTGTCCTCCGAGCCACAAAGGTGGCAAACGCCTGGCAGACTTTCCAGTGGCAGTTACTGTACAGGTCCTCACAGCTCACCACTATCCCCACCTTACACACACACACACAGAATATTTGGCACAGGCATGATTAGGCTGTACAACACATTTGAGTCATGAACTAACAACCTTTTGTATGCTTATCTGAGGGTCGGGTTTTACACCGGTGTTTGATTTGCTTTTTTCATTGTGCAAGTACATTTATCAAGAATTACACAACAACTGAACAGTTTGTATATGCATCTGTAGAGCAAACTGCAGAGAAGTTTAGAGCCTTACATTACCACAACCATAATATTATTCTTAATAGTTCATTGTATTTAGATCAGTCATCATTTGCACCGCTTTATCCTGTATACAGGGTTGCGGGAGGCCTGGAGCCTATCCTAGAAGACTTGGGGCACAAGGCAGGGTACACCCTGGACGTGGTGCAAATCCATCGTATCGCAGGACATATACACATATACACACTACGGGCAATTTGGGGAAACCCGATTAGCTTAATCTACATGTGTTTGGATTGTAGGAGGTACCCGAAGTACCCAGAAGAAACTCACTCAGGACTCGAACCCGGACCCAGGAGGTGCAAGGCGACAGTGCTAACCACTAAGCCACCGTGCTGCCTAATATTAATATATCTGTAGTAAATAATTTAAGCTTAGCGATGAGTCTGGCAGGGTGAAATGTGTATTTTTTTTTACCTCCATGCTTGTGTTGAAAGCTCTGTTGACTTTAGCCTTGATGTTAACCACTTGTCCAACACTAATATAAAAAATAATACATTTATAATATATTTATATCTGCATTTATGATTTGTAAAAGAGATACAAATACAATAAAGTGTTTACCTAGCATACATTTACACATTTGGGGTTTAAAAAGAATTACTTTTAAACAGAGAAAGAGGGACTATGGAATAAAATTTAATTGTGAGAAATGCACTTTCAGCAAGAACACACATCTGATAAACTTATGTCAAGACAAGGCTAAGTCCCGAATCCCTCTCTAACTCCTGATCAAGGGCACTACTTGGTGTGTGGAACAAGGGATTGGACACCCTACAGAGCGCACTAGCATTCCATTTAACACTATTTGACATTCGACCCCGGAACCCAAAAGTTAACAGCGCTGATACTCTAAAGCGGAATAAATGGAAATATAAAGTAAATCTCATAAGTTTATCATAAATCTCATATGGTAATTAACTACCTTGTTAATTACACTAACTGTCGCTCACTAACTGTCAGTCGTCAGCTCCGCCAATCGGGAGTTAGTTAGTTCTGACAGGCGGGGAAGGAAGTGTTGGTTAACTGGTTAATCTGTTCATAATTAATGGTGCGTCATATAAAAGTAATATTACACCCGAGGTCATGCTGTTGTACTGAATATCAGCATCCCAGCTGGCACAACCTTGAGTGTTATAAACAGATTTATATTTTTCTTTATTCTTTTTCCTTACCTGATGGTGTGCTCGAAGTGAATGTCATCCACGGAGGCTGTGACACACGAACATCCTGCGTGTCTTTCAGCTGGAACCAGAGGAACACAAAGCGTTATGGTGCATTTACTAAAAGGTCAAAAATGGCATTGGAGCATACAGTAAATCGCTTCCGTCAAGACCCAATTTATTTTAATAATACCCAGGTACTGTACTCTGCACATGCAATGCACAGTACTCATATGTGTAGAATGTTTAGACTGAATCCTATTCAGCCACTACTGAATATTCATAATCATATAAATAGCTTAAACCTTTGTGGTATTATCAACGAACTGAATTAAAAATGACTACTGAAATGTAAAAACAATGTAAAAAATGTAAAAAAACAAAAACAAAAAACAAAGGTGAGACAATATCACGATGCATTTTTTTATAGCTCGTGTTATCACGGGATAGCTCATTCTCTGACGGAGTTTAAACCGAATTAACAATTTCATAAATAAAATTGGTTACATTTACAATTGGCTTAAATTTTTTTTTTATAGAAAATCACAATATTTATACAATCATTTGATTGCTGATTGTTTAAATGAGAAAGAAAATATCCATTTAGATAAACAATTTGTATAACATGAAAAATCCCCACAAAACACATGTTTAAAAAAAACAAAAAAACTAAACTGGAAGTCGTTTTTAACATGCAAATATTTCCCAAACCTTTCTGAAAGGGCACATTATTACATTTGAATTAGAAACACAGAGCTGAAAAGAAAGAGATTCTGCAAACAAGAGACGTAAAGTGGCAGCGAACACTTTTTAATCAGCATCGAGTTCACACAGGAGAGCGGTTTGAAAGATGGCCTTTGTGCGAGTCGAATATATTTGCATAATGTCGTCTTCAAAAATACTTTCAGTTATGCATATTTTTAAGCTAAAATTTGACTTGTCTACGTCTGCATCATATTTATTTTCTACGTTTACAAGAAAGCAATTTATTAATTTTATTTGATTAGATTTTAAATTTAATAAGATAAGCCTGATGCGTCATTCACTTTCTCACTCACTCTCTGTACAGCAGGGCTTCCCAACCCTTTTTTACTGGGAGCACTGCCTGTATCCAAGAAAAGTTGAGCCTGCGTGTCTGCTTGTCTGACAAGCCTTCAAAACCACAAATTTGACCAAAATAATTTACCATTTTCACTCAGTTAAGCCTAACACCTCCAGGGACGAGGGTTAAATTGGAACCTCGGGGAAAAGAAGAATATAAACAGGGTATACTGTACATAGTGTAAAAAAGTATTATAATGTTTTCCAACTAATAGAAATTTTTGGTAAATTGTATGGCCTCCTAAACGTTCTACACAACACATACACTACCAGTCTAAAGTTTGGACACCCCTTCTAATTCCATACAATACTGAGGGCGTTTATCCAAAATACACAATAATCTCATTTGAACAGTTGATATTGAGGTGTGTCTGCTACTTCTGCTCTGTAAATCCTTTATATTGGCTTATGCTGGTTGTTAATTGGTGATTTCTGAGGCTGGTCACTGGAAGGTCTTCATGAGAGACAGTTTCATCATGGAGCTCGATGGGTTTTACAAATGCACTCGACACAATACTGTTCTTGCAAGAACTGTTCCAGAACAACTGACCTTCATGTCTTAAAATACTTGTAACCTAATATGTGTTATTTCATAGTTTTGAAATCTAGAGTATTGTTCTAGGATGCAGAAAATACGTTGTAAAACAAAATAACACTGAATTAAAAGGTGTGTCCAGCTGGTATTGTATGTACAACTAGTTAGATGAAATCATCAAACTACTATAAGTAATAACCCCCAGAAAGATGAGCCATACACAATTTTATAATGCATTCTTAGACTAATGATGACAAACTAAGAGAGGACCCTGCAGTCACTTGAAAAGAATTGCAGGACAACCTGGAAGCAGCAGGAATAACAGCGAGACAGAACCACAATAATTGACAAACTGCATCACAGTCCTCTCTGGACTTACACCTCACAGCTGAGCTACACTTCCTCTGCTTAAAACCGAAGCACAGAGCTGCATATCGAAAAGCATTTAGATACAGAACTCAGAACCGATAAGATTCAGAATAAATCTGAAGTGCAAAATTTCTGTTATGTTCGTGCAACGGCTTCTCACACATCCAGCGCTAAGTGGAATTACTGGGAGGGATGTTTATATTTAGTCAAGCGGAGATCCAGAATGTCACAGCTCCCTCCGGCATCCAAACCTGAATGACCTGTTCTTTCCAAGCGAGCTAATCTTGCCTGCTCGAGTGCCAAGACCGCTGTACTGCTCATAAACAACGTAAAGTTTCTACTCTTACACATGACTGTTAGATATTCAACTGATATTAATTTTCTAGTGCAGATTAAAAGCAATGTGTGAGTTGTCTCGGTGTGCTTCTTGTAATTCGTTATTGTTTCCATATGAACGGTCGTACGCAGGAACGTAATTATTAATATTTAATTGTACAAAAATACATTTAATATGTAAATATGTAATCTTTAAAATAATGATGTTTTCTGACAGGAGAGCTGCTGTTAGGTGAGTGAAAACGAGAATACTATAAATCATAACTTTAAATGCATAAAGAAATTTTCCTATACAGTAATAGCATCTCACTAATTTTGTTTTATTTATTACTTATATACTATGCAATTCTCTTAAAAAAACACACACACTCATCAGGAACATTTTAAAACATATCAGTGGTACTGGACCAAAGAGTTATTAAATCACACCGATGTTATGAATTAGGTTTCACACCCACCAGAGAGGCAGGCAGTGGAGTCCATCCATTTGAGAAGCTGCCCCACGTTCAGCTCCTTGCAATGGTTGGCATGGCAGGGAAGTATGATCTGGCTCATCTTCATCTCCGTGGGGTTGCGATACACTCGTCCGTCCTCCTTGACCAGGTCCGGCTCGTCCAGCTCGGCCATCCTGGAGATCTGAGTGTGGAAGAACATGGTGGGTGAGTGAATCAGCTGGGGGTTCATGCGTTGTCTGTCATGCATGCTCGTGTGTGGGTTAATTTTACAATGTGGGAGGATTTTATTACAGGTCCAAAGTGTTATTTAGTTTGGGAATGCGCACATGGGATTGGGATTGAACCCAGATGGAAAGGAGGGTTGGAAATTCATTTTCTCATTGGTGCATGTGTGAGCATGTGTTGCTGTTCTTGTTCTCTCTCTCTCTCTCTCTCACACACACACACACACACACACACACTACCTCTGACATGTTTTGGAAGCATAGTGCCACGCATGCATTGAAAAAACTATTCCCACTAATAATAATAATAACAACAACAACAATGCACACTTAAACCATAACATCACAAACTCTAAAGAAACCTTAATGTAAACAGATCAATGACGTCACTCACGTCTTAAAGTACTGCGGCTTTTTAAACTTACCTTTCAAAGCACCTCTTCACCCTTGAGTCAGGTTATATTATTATTGTTGTTGTTGTTATCATAAATTCTCGCGAGATTTGATTCAAATTTTGAGCGAGAAAAAATACAAGGATAAATAAAACGTCTTTTCTAAGAACCGCACGAGCTCAATGGAACTCTGTATGTTAGAAAGCGCAAAGCCACGCCCATTGTGCTTTGAAGTATGTTAGCCCCGCCTTCTGGATGGTATTGGTGGACTTTTTGGTAAGCGGTCCAAATGTATGAAAAAAGCCCCGGATGTAAGTCGTTGCGCTCGATTGCAGCGGTGTTGCCAGGTCCGTTTTATATACATCAGGGTGATTTTTTCAGTCTTGATTTTGTGTGCAGTATTTGTATTAGATGGGTTTTAAATACACACACACACACACACACACATTCGTTCAGTCACATTGGAAAACGCAACATTATCAGGGTTGCCAGGTTTTTGTAGCCAAAAATAATAATAACAATAATAATAATAATTAAAAAAAAGCCAAAACAAGCAAAGTAAAAATCATGAGCTCATGCAAACCTGTCTGAAATCTCTAATAATATAACTATCTCTTACACATGTACTTTTGATGACCGTTTTTTTTTATAATGTATTATACAAAAGCTGTTTTTTAACTTTTAAAATCAATATAATAAATTACTGTAATGCGAATTATTTCTGTTCATTATTCATTTGAATCAGTTTTTGTCATGAAAATCTTGCAACGTTAATCTTCTTCTTCTTCTTCTTTGTCTTTCGGCTGTTCCCTTTCAGGGGTCGCCACAGCGAATCATCTACCTCCATCTAACCCTATCCTCTGCATCCTCTTCTCTCACACCAACTAACTTCATGTCCTCTCTCACTGCATCCATAAATCTCCTCTTTGGTCTTCCTCTAGACCTCCTGCCTGGCAGTTCCAACCTCAGCATCCTTCTACCAATATATTCACAATATCTCCTCTGAACATGTCCAAACCACCTCAATCTGGCCTCTCTGACTTTATCTCCAAAACATCTAACGTGGGTTGTCCCTCTGATAAACTCATTCTTAATCCTATCCATCCTTGTCACTCCCAAAGAGAACCTCAACATCTTCAGCTCTGCTACCTCCAACTCTGCCTCCTGTCTTTTCTTCAGCGCCACTGTCTCTAAGCTGTAGAGCATCGCTGGTCTCACCACTGTCCTGTACACCTTTCCTTTCATTCTCGCTGATACTCTTTTATCGCACAACACACCTGACACTTTTCTCCACCCATTCCAACCTGCCTGTACCCGCCTCTTCACCTCCTTTCCACACTCACCATTGCTCTGGACCGTTGACCCCAAGTATTTAAAATCCTGCACCTTCTTTACCTCTGCTCCCTGTAGCCTCACTGATCCTCCTGGGTCCCTCTCATTTACACACATGTATTCCGTCTTGCTGCGGCTAACCTTCATTCCTCTGCTTTCCAGAGCATACCTCCACCTCTCCAAATTTTCCTCCACGTTAATAACAACAACAAAAAACAACGTTTGGATGTTTCTACTTCTGCGAACACATTAAAGTGTGCAATATGTGAAGTTATTACTTAAAAAACAAATCTTGAACTAATTTTATACATAAGAATATGTATTATTCTGAATATTTTTTAAATATTTGATGTGAATGAGCTGTTACTATAGAAACCATTAGAATCAGATATTCTATCAGAATCAGATCTCACACACACACACACACACACACACTATATGAACAAAAGTATTTGGCCGAACCTGCAATGACATTCTATCCAAATAAATACACTTTAATATGGAGTCGGTCCTCCAGTTGGTTTTACAGCTCTAACAGCTTCCACTCTTCTTGGAAGGCCGACCACATGATGTGGGAGTGTTTCTGTTTAAATTCGTGTCCATTCATTCTGTAGAGTGTTTATAAGGTCAGGCACTGATGTTTGGACGAGAAGGCCTGGCTCACGATCTCCGTTCCAGTTTATCTCAAAGGTGCTCGATGGGGTTGAGGTCAGGGCTCTGTGTTCGGGCCGGTCAAGTTCTTCCACACCGAACTAATCAAACCATGTCTTTATAGTCCTTGCTTTGTGCACTGAGGCTCAGTCATGGTGGAGTAGAAAAGGGCCCTTAACAAACTGTTGCCACAAAGTTTAGTAAAGGATAGCATTGTCCAAGATGTCTTGGAATGCTGAAGCATTAAGATTGTTCTTCAGTGTGGAAAAGGGGCCAGATTAATTAAAACACCTGAATTCAATAATTTAAAAGTTTGAACAAATACTTTTGTCTATAAAGTGGTTTATCAGTATGTATTCACAAGGTGATGTGGTGAGCTTAGCTTAGATTTGACAGCAGGTGGCATTGTGGGGCAGGAAATGTTTCTCTCTCACACACACACACACACACACACACACACACACACAGAGAGAGAGGGAGAGAGAGAGAGAGAGAGAGAGAGAATAATAAATGTGCTACATACAGTTTATATTGCACATTTACAATCAAAAACATTTTAATTTTAATATTTTGTTATAAAAACTGTCTACGTGTCTGTTTTTTTGGACATTTTTGCAATGCAGCATTTTTATGCCTAATTATTACATATAAAATAAAAATATTGTAAATGTAAAAATGTAAATTATTATGCATTTACACATTAGTTTTATCAACTAAAATCAAATCTTTATATTTAATACTTTATATACAGTATTATATTTCCGTTCTCGTGCACAATGAGAATCTTCTATCCTTTTTTGCATAACAGATTCATTCAGTTTGCAACTCGCGTCCTAATTGGTCGAGCCCTTTGTCTGTCACGTGGTATCTGCCCGAGCTCCTCCCACCGCTCGCGCTCTGACTCGCAGCCGTTGCCTAGGAGCGCGTGAGAGCGCAGTCATGTTCCCTAAAGGGAAAAGCGCGGCGGTGCCGTCGGACGGCCAGGCTCGGGAAAAGTAAGCGATAAAACTCTTTCTTTTTATATTATTCATTTAAGGGTCAGGGAAATATGTTGCTGCGGTTCTGGTGGTTCATTGTGTCCGGCTGGTTAAAGCGTAATAGTGCTGGAAAGTGAATTAAAGCGCGAGTATGGCAGTGTGTTTGGGTAGTCTCAGCTCTACCTGGGCTACTGCGCACTATCGTACTAAATAGTGTGGGGAGAGTAGTGCGCATGCGTAGGTAAGGTCTGCTTTAATCATACTGCTTAGTAGGTTAGTGTAGTGCGGTTATCGAGCTTTAGATATACACATGCTTAGAAATGAGTTTTTTTCTGTTTATTTCAGGATTATTTTAAATTATTTAATTGAATTCTTGTACAATATGAGTATAAACTCTTTTAATGATTTTAAGCATATTAAGCAAACCTATGGTTGATACAAACATGTGACTTATTATTAATTATATAGCATATTAATTGGAAAATTTTATTAATTGCAAAAGATCAATGTTTAATTCCAGCATTTACTTCATAGATATAATTGTACAAAATTAAAGAAAGACCTTATATACATACTTTCACTCTATTTGTATTGTTCATGATTGTGGATCCTTTGTTTAATTCTTTTGATTTTACACCCAATTGAAAAGTGCACTAAAATGAATGTTGATGTTAAACCGATTGTATGCATTTTTTTGTGCATGATCTAGAAATATGTTTTCAGACCCATTTGAAAAATTTAAAGTGATATTTTAAACTCCTTTACAGGTTGGCGTTATATGTCTATGAGTACCTGTTACACATTGGAGCTCAGAAATCAGCACAGACCTTCTTATCAGAGGTAAAGTTTCACCTTGCTGTTTTTTCCAAACGTCTAAACGTTTTGTGAAATATACAGTTTGTCTGTACGTCATGTCTATTCTAATGATCCTTTAAGCCTTTTACCAGCGTATCTCAATGAAGTCATGGGATGTCGTCATTTTAGTCACAGGGGGTGGGACGTATTTAATTGATTGATAATCGGTTTGCTCTGACTCCAAAAAAAAACCCTTAATTTTTGTGCATCTTTCCTTCCATGTTATCAGTTTCACTCTTATCAATTTCATTAAAGTAAGACATCATGTTCCAATTATTACTGTTATATTATGGTAATATTTCTTTAATAAAATATGATAAATATTTACGTAGGCTATATTTTTAGTGCATGATGATGTTGTGTATTGTTTGCTTTAAGTAATTACTCACTCTAATTACACAATAGCATCATGGATGGAGCCAAAATGGATAAGAGTACCACGTGTGTCTTTATTATTCCCTGAGCCTCTTTTTTTTTTTTTTTTTTTTTTTTTTTTGTGAAAATGTACAACTTGTTAGTCCTGATCTTTACTCTTTAGCTGTTCTCTGGGCGTGCACGTATACTTTCTGTGGTCGACCCGCCTGTGATTACGTCAAGATGTCCAGCTCGTGTGATAAGAGGGGGGATGGAAAGGATGACACCAACACAGGCTTAAAAAAAAGTTAAATGAAGAAAAGTTTGATCAGATTCAAGAAGTTATTTCTCGGTCAAAGCGACAGTTTTGACCCAGACTTTAATCAAACACTTGTGTGATGATGTCTCTGTATGTAGGACACTTTTAATTTGTGAGTGTGTGTGTTATTTTATAATTTAGTAAAAGGTAGGACATACTACTTGAGTGGCATACTTCTGAACTAGACTGTAGAAGACTTTAAAAAAAATTAAATATAAACAAATATTTATAAATAATAAATCCACTCTTCTTCTTGTTATTGTATTGTCCATGTCAAATATCCTGTATACGACACTATATCTTGCAGGAAAGTTCACTCCATTGTCTTTTCTTTTTATTATTTTTTATTTTTCAGATCAGATGGGAAAAGAACATAACGCTTGGTGAACCTCCAGGCTTTCTCCACTCCTGGTGGTGGTACGTCCATTTCTCTTGTTAGACAACATTACCACTTCTCACTCTCATTATTTTATTTTATCTTGCATAAAGCTAATTCAGCGTACATTAGATCTCTTCCGTTATGGTATTCCTGAAAAATCCAGGAACAGTTTTTCCGAGTACACAAATAAAACCAGGCGATGGAGCTGAATCAGCATCATTCAGCTAAAAGCAGCCCAATGGGACGCACAGTTCATCTTCATTTGTTAGCAAGTACAGGTGTAATGATGTGATTTGTCTGTATGATGATCTATTGTGATATATTTCTGATATATCGGTGTAAGAAGATGGCACGACATAGCTGTAAAAGAAGATAATGGCTAATTTTTTTGTGTTTTTAGTGTGTTCTGGGATCTCTATTGTGCAGCGCCGGAGAGAAGGGACAACTGCGAACACTCGAGTGAAGCCAAGGCTTTCCATGACTACGTGAGTGCTTTGCAACTTTCCATTCATCCACCTTGAACTTCTTAAGCAGTGTTCGGAAAAAAACATGCGGTCGAAGGCTTGCTTAAGTCTCGATTCTAATCGGTTGGAACGCTGACTGTAGTGTCTATTTAAAACATGTGTGATCGTTGGTATGGGGAAGTTTTCTTTACCAAGACGAGTTAGTCTCCACTGTCCTATATTTGACCTTAGAGCTCTTTCAAAGTATATGTGTGTGTATGTGTTTGTGTGCATTAATGACCCAGCCGAAACACATCTTAGAAAACGCATTCCCTCTGTTTCACTCCTTTTTCAAACGACTTGTTTCGGTATCTATGTAAATGAGATGCTGCTGAGCCACGCCCCTCCAGAGAGCAGCACAGCTGAGTGACAGAGTGCAGGGGCTCGTATTTTATGAGGTCACATAAGTTGACAAGTCTAATAGGCTTGTTTAAACCCTAGACAATACAAACATGGAAAAACATTTTTTGTTTTTAATGTACGGCAACCCATGTTTAAAAAATGTCAAGTTTGCATTAAGGGTGTCCAGTTGACATTTTTGTTTGTTTGTTTGTTTGTTTGTGGTTTTCCCATTATAGTTGCATATTGCTGCATTTTTTTTTTTTTTTTTTTGTCTCTTATTAATTTCAAGAGAGAGAGAAAATAATTAATACTTTCATAACAGAAATTCCAAAACGTTAAATGTAAATAAGTGCATAAACATAATGTCTTTTTTTTTTTTTTTTTTTAAATGGTTGTCAGTTTTATTGTGGTATAAAAGGAGGTAATCACTTTGGGACATGCTGTTCTAGCAAAACAATCAACTTTGTAACTCACCTTCATCACAACAACTTGTCAGTAATTTGTATTTATTTATTTTTTCACGACGACAGCATAACACTCTTTTCTTTTTTTACTTAAAATATCTCTCAAAGCAACTAATTAATGAAGAAATGCATAAACGAACATTATCAGAGAATGCCTGGGCCACACCCACAAGTAACAAACAGGCGCAACAACTCGTTATGTTATATATTCGCAATACATTAGCGAGCTTCATTGCAGCGTGACTTCACTTATAAGTTTGTGTGTGAATAAATGTCTTTTTTTTTTTTTTTTTTGGTTATCATACGAGTATTTATCCAGGTCATTTATGAGTAAACAACAGTAACTCGGGCTCGTCGGTGCAGTCTAAGAACGGATTCCATCTAACTATTTTACTATAGGTGAAGTCATAAGAGGTTTAAACATGTAAGAGCAGTTAAAACACAATGAGGTAATAAAAGTAGCAGTTGTGCGAGTTTAGTGTCGGGCTCACACAGGAGATTTACATTTCATCTGCGCTTACACCTGTTTACAAAGTCTGAGACGCATTCTATCCCAAATGTGGATACATCCGCCTCCAAACCGCATTTGACAACCAAAACATATTGTGATGTCTCAAACACACACACACACACATACACACACAAACTCCGAAGTTTGCAGCATCACAGGAAATTAAAAACAGCATGCAAAATCTGTGCAACCGTCTTTTGCATACGACAACTGAAAACAAGAAGGAATACAAACACACAGTCGATTTACATGTGACTTCCAGCACTGTGATCCGGCTTCGATCCGGGTTCGATGCGGTTTCAATACGACCACCTTAAATGATTTAACTGCACGGCCTTTACAGTTTTAAACATGATCGGAACGAAACGACCCAGCGTTCACCGTTTGCGACGGGTGATGCCGGACTATTCTAAGAAACGTGGAAGAGAAAGTTATATATTTTCAGTTTCGCTCTCGTTAAATGACGTCTAAAAAGCCGAAACTGTACGTCCTGTGGTTGTAGAGGTTTTTCCTCCAGAACATATGCGGTTTGCAGATTTTTAAACGAGGAAGGCTGATGAGTCAAAGGAAACGCTTAACTGTCACAATAACATGAATGTACTGTATTGCTGGGCTAATAAATAACTAAATGTGTAAAAGAAAAATGTTGAAAAGTAGGAAATGGAAATGTTATTGTATGTGAAATGCAGCTTAAATAGACCTGGTTATTATTAAATGTATAAGCGTATTAAATTACAAATTACAATTATTTCTCAACCTGAAGGATGCAACAGTCAATTTTAATTACAAATTCATAATTCCCCAGTAAGCACCGAAAGGTGAAGCAGAGCAGAACTTCAGAGAAAACGGTTTATTCTCGCATTTCTGGCTCGAAGGACCCGAGGTTCATATCACGGTACAGCAGAGAGCCCCAGAGGTTTCCCAGATAAGCCCCGGCCGAGTTTATATATCAGGGTTTAAACTGCGCGTAAAAACGTTCTGTACAGAATTTAAGCTCGTCTCGCTTTAAGGCAGCGCAGCCGAGCCTGCGGATACAGACATCTGTCTGTGTGGAAATTATAGCTGCATCGTATTTCTTCACGTCTAACACCGCGGCGGCGTTCACACCACGAGAGCGAGGAACAAGGCGTTCATGAAAATAACGACAAAACAGGGTGTGGCTTCAAAGCTGCAGATACAGGAGGACGTTAGCGGGAGCGGTTGTGGGATTGTAAAATGTATTATCTTTTAAAAAAATAATTTAAAAAGAGGTTTTGATATAAAAATAGGAGATGTGCAGCCATGTGGTGTGAAGCGAAAATTGGCGTTTTTGGATTTTTTATTTTATTTTTTTTAGGCTTGTGTGCGTTTTATTTCTAGGTTATTTGTTTGCTTAATTTCTTTCTTTTAGTCTAGTCTGGTCATGCTTGATTAACCAAAAATTTTTCAAGGCTTGTATAAACCCTCATCATTATTACTATCCTAGACAAGACATGTTCACGCTAATCAAGATTTAGATAAACAGTGTCATAATGCATTTTATAAAAGTATAAAATGCCAATAACCAAGATTAACATTATTATTATTATATTTTTAAATGCTTGATGCTTATTAAAAACTTTGGCGTCAGGTATATGAATAAAACCCGTTCGATAAAGTATCCTTAAACATTTAAACGAGCGCATCTGGCTGCTGTCGGAAAACAAACCCACACCTTCTGGTGGCCAATCAGCATCCAGAAGTGACAGAGGATCTTTCCCGGAACGGAAGAGGCGATGCATGCACCTCGGCGTCTCTGTAGCATTATTTAATAAACTCTGCGAATTTATTTTTCCATTTTTTTTTCTTCCTCAGGCAGCCGTGGCCCTTTAAGCCAGAAATAGCTGTTGGAGTGTTGGATGGGGAGTCGCGTGGGGGAGGGGAGCCGCGAGGCCTGATAATGTCGAGGTTAGCTCGAGCGCTTTAGCTTTTTAACCCTGGCGAAGCAGGAAGGGAGGGGCATCGAGACCCCATGTACAACCTCCTCTCTCATTTAGAGCATTAACCGGGTGCAGGGATCAGGCGTTTAGCAGAGAAGGAGTTAATCATTATTTAATTAGTTAATATACATCGTTTACACACACACACACACACACACACACACACACAGACATCCAGGAAGTAAACAGACACTTTTGGATTCATGAGCAAATGTACACACCAAGATGTGTTGCTGTAATTATGACTAGTGTTTGTTTCCTCCGTAGATTAGATTGAAGTAGAATAGACGTCTGATTGTTTGAGAGAGCTGGAGTGTCGGTCAAGTCTGAGAACAAGTCGTCTCGAAGACGCGCAGCTAGGAATGTTGAAATCTTGAAAAGTCTTCCTCTTGTTACCAGAATAATAGTGTTTTTTGTTTTCCTTTTTTTAGAAAAAGGAACGAAGAAAGCATAAAAAAAAGAACAGCGCTCTCGTTCCACACGCAGACGAGTTGTTCATGTTAAAGCCGCTAAAAGAAAAGTCGACAGAGTGTTAATCATGCGTTAATAACTAAACCTGACCCGCTCAGACATTTAACACATTCCAGAGCGATACATTACATCCTCGAACCGCGCGGCGTTTACGTTTTTTTTTTTTTTTTTTTTTGCGCTGCACGTCTATGCCATTTAATGCTAACGTAAAGAGCCGGTGTTTGTCGTGTCGTGTTTCCGCCGGACGTCTGAGCGTTTTTTAGTCTTTTAGACTTTCCACACCATCAGCTATTGTACAGCGATCGATTTTCGTCTCGGCACTCGGGTAACGCGAGGCCCGGTATGTGTGTCTGTGTGTGTGTGTATATATATACGTGTGTGTGTGTGTTCAGGAACGATCTGTGTAAACACACGATTTAATGGCCCCGATCAATCAAAGTTCTGAGCAAGATGACACACAGGAAGTCCGTGTGTGGGGTCTCAAGAGATTCATCACTCTATTTTTATCTGTGTTTGTGCGGTGACATCAGAGATACGCCACGGCTGTGAAAGGCTTAACCCTTACGGAGCTTCTGTGTGTGTTTTTTGGGGGGTGTGTTTGTCTGTCCTGCTGAGTCTGTGTGTGTGTGTGTGTGTGTGTCTTTCTCTGAGACAAAATGCTTCATTTGATCAGGGGGATGGTGCTGATAAAGACACGCTCAGTGTGTGTGTGTGTGTGTGTGTGTGTGTGTGTGTGTGTGTGGTAGTAGTAGGGACACCAGGGCACAATAAGACTTTTTCAGCCCCTGAAATTCAGTTTGATTTAAAGATGGCTAAACACCAGACTGTCAGTCACATGATCCCATTTGATCACTGTTGCCATGGTAACTTTTGTAAATTGTTTGGTTTGTTTGTGGGTGTGTATCGACTGTTTCCGATGTTGTTTTTGGGTGTGTATTAACAGTTTTTTCTTATTGTGGGTGTGTATCAACTGTCTTTTCTGTTCTTGTGTGTAGGTGTGTATCAACTGTTTCTTGTTGTTGTGTGTGGGTGTGTGTCGACTGTTTCTTGTTGTTGTGCGTGGGTGTGTGTCGACTGTTTCTTGTTGTTGTGCGTGGGTGTGTGTCGACTGTTTCTTGTTGTTGTGCGTGGGTGTGTGTCGACTGTTTCTTGTTGTTGTGCGTGGGTGTGTGTCGACTGTTTCTTGTTGTTGTGCGTGGGTGTGTGTCGACTGTTTCTTGTTGTTGTGCGTGGGTGTGTGTCGACTGTTTCTTGTTGTTGTGCGTGGGTGTGTGTCGACTGTTTCTTGTTGTTGTGCGTGGGTGTGTGTCGACTGTTTCTTGTTGTTGTGCGTGGGTGTGTGTCGACTGTTTCTTGTTGTTGTGCGTGGGTGTGTGTCGACTGTTTCTTGTTGTTGTGCGTGGGTGTGTGTCGACTGTTTCTTGTTGTTGTGCGTGGGTGTGTGTCGACTGTTTCTTGTTGTTGTGCGTGGGTGTGTGTCGACTGTTTCTTGTTGTTGTGCGTGGGTGTGTGTCGACTGTTTCTTGTTGTTGTGCGTGGGTGTGTGTCGACTGTTTCTTGTTGTCGTGCGTGGGTGTGTGTCGACTGTTTCTTGTTGTCGTGCGTGGGTGTGTGTCGACTGTTTCTTGTTGTCGTCTGCGGGTGGGTGTCGACTGTTTCTTGTTGTCGTCTGCGGGTGGGTGTCGACTGTTTCTTGTTGTCGTCTGCGGGTGGGTGTCGACTGTTTCTTGTTGTCGTCTGCGGGTGGGTGTCGACTGTTTCTTGTTGTCGTCTGCGGGTGTGTTTCGACAGTAATTTATGAAGGGTATCGGCTGTTTGCGTTGGTTTATGGTGCGGATCAATTGTATTTTCTGTTGTTGTGTGTGGGTGTGAATCTGCCTTTTTGTTTTTGTTGTGTGTGGGTGTGTGTCGACTGTTTGCGTTTGTTGTCGTTTCTGGGTGTGTTTCAACTGTTTGTGTTGTTATTTGTGGGTGTGTATCGACTGTTTGTTGTTTTTGTTGTTGTTGTTTGTGGGTGTGAATCTCCCTGTTGTTTTTTGTTGGTGTGTATTGACTGTTTTCGTTGCTGTTGTTTCTGTTGTTTGTAAGTGTGTATCAGTTGTTTCCAATGTTGTGTGTAATAGTGTATCGACCTTTTTTTTGTTGTTGTTGTTCTGAGAAATTTCTGAGAAACAATTTTTTTTTGTTGCAGTACAGAAAGAATCAGATCACACTCTTTTTACAGACTGTGTGTGTGTGTCTGTGTGTGTGTGTGTGTGTGTGTGTGCAGTATGTGGGTTTAATTTGGTTCTCAGGTCTCCTCCATCCTCTGTAAAACAAGTCAGTAGGTAGTTTGGCGAGTCTAAATTTGCCCCTAGGTGTGAGTGAATGTGTGAATATGCGTGTGTGTGTGTGTGTGTGTGTGTGTGTGTGCGCCTGCCTGACCTCTGTGATGGACCGGCTTCCCAGAAGTCATGGCGAGTCTAAAAGATTTCGAGATGCGAGTGATAAACTACAGCTACATTTTGCTTTGCAACTTCAGCGCGAAGCTAAAATATAAATACAGGATACTGAATACGGTCGGTCCGATAACGCGTGGCGAGGCGGCGCGCTGACGTCCAGCTCTGATCCACGGCGTAAACAGGACGCTTTCAGAAAGACAGTGTTGATGTTGTACTGTAGGTTGTGCGCAGGTTCACTCTGCTCTGCTCTGCCAGCAGAGCCTGGGGATTAGTGAGGGAATGGAGAGAAGAGGAAGGAAGTGAGGCGAGAGAGAGTGAGAGAGTGTGAGAGAGAGAGAGAGAGAGAGAGTGTTACTGGAGGGCAGAGAGCAGGAGAAAGGACGATGGGGGAAGGGTTGCTCAGATGAGCACTTTTCTCTTTTTTCTTTCTTTCGTCTTTTTTTTTTTTTTGTCTGTGCATGCTGCGCATAAACAAAACAATATGCAATGTGATGTGCAGCTATGATGTGGTTTTTTTTTTTTTTTAGTTTTTTTTTTAAAGAGCCGTACTGTAGTGCATGATCAGGGAAGTGTGTGTGTACATGTTTGGGGTTGTGTGTGTTTAGGGTTGGGTTAATTATCTCACTCACTGATAAGGGCACTCTTGGCTCAACATGCCAATTGTGTGACTGCGCATTCAGTCGTCTATGTCTTAACTCTTAACTATTCCAGGAATTTCCTTCACTCTTCTTTCTTTCTCTCTCTCTCTCGCTCTCTCTTTTTCTTAAATGAACAGCTCTGCTGTTGTTTTCCAAGCCGAGATAGAGGTGGAGGTAGAGGTGGAGGGTGTGTGTACGTGAGCGGAGGAGGGAAGAAGGGGGGCTTGGAGAGAGAGAGAGAGAGAGCGCTCGAGTCTGTAGGGGGTTGGAATGCTGCGCTGCGCTCTCGAAGGCCAGGCGGAGGATTAGAGAGCCAACGATTTGCCCAAATTCCTCATGATATTGTGGAGCTTCAGGGGGAAACGTCTCGACCTTCGCTCAGATGTTCTGTTCCTCTCATGCTTCTTCACAATAGATTCGTTTGGTTTACATTCCACAATCTAATCTCCAAAAAGTCCCTGGAGAACCGTTTCACTAAATCCTTCGTCTTATACATTTGCATAAAAATAACTAACTAAATAAAAGTTACATTACAGACGTAGCTGTAATTTATTCAATAATTGGTGTCATGGTCCCAGGGATTGTGCTCTAAAGATTTGTCATTTTCTTGGCTCCGCCCCCGTGCAGCGTTTCGGTGCTGAGGTTCGAGATTTATCAGGAACCCGGAGCTCTGGGGGTTTTTAATTGATGAGCCTGTTCTAACCGACGTGTGCGGATGTGATCGCTGGCTGCTGACTGCAGGTCACGTCGTACAGCGTGAGCCGAGCACAAGAGAATTTCATCCCCCTTTGTCTCACCTGTGTGTGATATGGTTGCCGTGGTAACGCTGTAATTCTGGGATGTGCTCTGACTGGTCTGTGTTGGAAGTGAGTGCTGCAAGTGCGAGTGCACGCTCAGTTTAATCACTATACTGGACAGGACTGGTCTAGACTGGTTTATCAACCAGCCTGGACTGGATTCTCAACTCGACTGGTTTCTGGACTGGATTGTGCTCGATTGGTTAGACTGGATTCCGGACTGTACCGGTTTATGAACTAGGCTAAACTGGTTTCTGGATTGAATTAGACTGGACTGGTCAGACTGGTTTACTTTCTGAACTGAACTGGTTTATGAACTAGACTGGACTGGATTCTGGAATGGGTCCAGCTTGTGTGGTGTTAAATGGACTTTTTTTAGGACTGTAATGGATGGGGCGTTTCAGACTGGTTTATGGTTTGAAACAGTTTCTAAAATGGACGGATTCCGATATAGACTTTACTGACTTTAGGAAGAGCTTCTGGTTTCTACAATAGACCCAACTGGTCTAGTCTGGTCTTAAATGGACAGATTCTGGGATTAGACTATTTTAGATTGGTTTCTGGTCTGAATTGTGTTCTATACTGGAATAGTTTTTGAGCTGGACTGGTTTCTGTACTAGACTGGACTGGTTACTGCCATAGACCCAACTAGTCTGGTTTTAAATTGACTTATTTTAGGATTGTACTGGATGGACTGGTTTCTAAGCTGGACTAGTCCCAGTATAGACTAGACAGGTTTCTGGAATAGACCCAAATGGTCTAGTCCGGTTTGGGTTGGTCTTATAGGAACTGGTTTCTAGTCTGGATTGTTTTCTAAACTAGATTAGTTTCTGCATTGGACTGGTACCAGTATACACTAGACTGGTTTCTGGAAAAGCCCCAACTGGACTGATTTGGTCTAGGCTGATTACTGGTCTGGACTGGAGTTGTGTAAAAAATAGCATCCCACCACATGCCAATGTTAGTTAACCAGTCATAAAAAAATCTTAAAGAACTAAATAAAGTTTATCTGAAAAGTTTCGTTAGGTTTGATTTCGTTTGTGTCTCCAGTAATGCACTGCTGCATGGCAGAGTTCGACTCGTCTGTTCTAAACAAGTTTTATATCACCAAACTTCAAACCCATCCACAGTAATACTTCAGTAAGAGAAAATGTTCTGCGCATGGAAGACTAGAGCAGGCAATCTGTTTAACAAGCTGTGCGGATAAGAATGCTGCTTTGTTGCTTTACTCTGACGACAGACAGCATATTGTATACGGTAGGAACCGGGGAGAAAAACACAGACCATGAGCCAGGCTAGGGTTAAAAAAAATCTAATAAAAATAATCAGCCGACATCAGCAACTCCAGTAACGACCATCAGCGAGAGATCCACTCCGGTGCAGGTTCTTCATAGCAACGTGAAAACAATTCTAATAAATATTTCAGCACGGTTCTCTGTGTTGAGCATCGCACTAGAGCCCTGACGTTCTCCCTGAGTTTATGAGATTATAAGTGAGGTTAGATCCAAGGAATGTGATAGATAAAGCTGTTCTTAAAGTCAAATCAGTAAAAGTTATACAAGCTCCACCTCCTCTCCGAAGCAACTCCGTCTCTCATTCACGTCACGGCAGTCACACAATCGTAGACTATTAGTCGGCGCGCGACCTCTCCGTCTCAGCCACTCAGTTCAAGGACCCTTGTTTTGCATTTTGTGGTTTAATTGCCACTAATGGTGCTCTTATTGGGAAGGTCAATTGAACAAGGGCAGCCGAGCACGCGCGCAGCCTCCGCGCTCTCCACAAGCTAATTGCTCGGGCCGTCCGCGAGCCCTTAAGAGTCTCTTCATACACAAGAGTTTCTGAAAATAGAAAAACGAGCGCTCAGTACAGATGTACGTCCTGCACGTCAGACCGTTTCCGCTTGAATCGTTTATGGGGAAAGAGAAACATGTGTACGCGCTTTATCAACACAAACATCTGCCCATGTTCAATATTAGCCCTTTTTTTTCCTCCATAGAAACAAGCTGATTTTTTTTTTTTTTTTTTTTGTGTTCGGTTAGAAAATATTTCCAGAGTGTACACAGATGGACGTGTTTTTTTTTTTTTTATATATAATTTTTTTTTTTTTTTTAAGTATTATCAATGCTGCGTTACAGGATTTAATGACTAAAATGGTTGATTTTTTTTTTTTTGGAAAAAACAGCCACAAAACCGATTAAGTTCATTAATGGACGATTGATTTATAGATATTTTTCAAACGGGTTGATTTAATGTTTTTCCTGCTTTAAATAAGTTAGAAAAGTGTACGTTTCTCATGATTCCACACTGAGCGCCGGTGTGAGATGAGTCACAGTTCTGAAGAAGCGAAAGCCGAGATGTCAGACGTCCCTTTCAGCTGGAAGGATGGAGAGATGGATGACGAGATTGAAAAAGGGATGAGACAGAGTGCTGAGGAAATAGCAGGGGAAGCCGGCGGAGAAGGCAGCAGATGGAGAGAAAGCTTCTTGTTTGAAGTTTTTTTTTTTCGTTCTCTCTCTCTCTCTCTCTGCTCCTCCTTCGTCTCTCAGGACCAGCTGTCAGGAGCCATTACACTTACAGCGTATCACTTTACAGCAAAACAATGGAATAATCGAACTGTTGACACTAATGCTTTTCGGGTCTTGTTCGCCAATCTGTTCCATGATTCGTGTGGCGGATGTGTGAGTGAGTGCGCGCGCGCAAGTGTGTGTGTGTGTGAAGTTACACCAAAGTGTAAAGTGTTAATCCTCCTGTACTGGTCCGACGTCTTCACTGGACTAGCAGCATCGCACTCACCATTGACCTTTATCATTATTAGTCGCTGATTTTAATGATGCATAGGTCTTTCTGTTCTTAAGAGTAGCCTTGTAAGGTCCTGACCCCTGACCTCTGACTTTCACGACCCTCTCTTTTTATATGACTCTTGATTTCACCTCTGTCAATCATTAACGATGCACCATGGAAACCGGCAGCTTCGTCCTTAACAGCTGGATGGAGGAGAGACCACCCGGAGACCTTGTCTTTTATACAACACACACACGCAAACACGCACACGTCCTAATAACTTATAACGTTTAAGCTTATTTTAACTTTTGATTTTAATGTCTCAGACTCTCACCATCTCTCTCTTTCACACACACACACACACACACACACACACACTATATTCCTCTCTTTATCAACTGTATTCAAGCTACTTTATTGGCTTGACAAACAGCAGCATATTTGTATTGGCTAAACACACACACACACACACACACACACACACACACACACACACACAGACTCATCTTTCTATTTTCTCTCTCTCTCTCTCTCTCTCTCACTCACATTCTCACCTTATTATCTCTCTGTCCACTGTCTCACACACCCCCTCATCCTCTCTCTTACACACACACACACACACACACACACACACACTCACTCCGTGTCCATTATTCGCTCATCCTTTAACCCCCCGGATTCTCTTCCCGCCTGATGTCACACATCGAGATGGCGTCAGGAGAAGGACTTTGTTACCAGGCAGATGGCACTCATCTGCTAGCTCTATGGAGATGGACGAGTGTGATCCCTCACTCCACTTTTGCACACACACACACACACACACACACGCTCTCCTCCTCCTCCCTCCTTTACCACGTGCAAAGTAAACGTGTAAATAAGCAAACCAATAACACCTGTCCCCCGAGGGAGAGACGGTGGAGACACAGCAGGCCTATTTTGGCTGCTAAATGAGCGCTCGCTCAGTACAGCCGGCTCACCGAGTCATAACCAGAAATGATATCGAACGGTTTAATGACACAACAGGGTGCAGTTTATTTTCACATTTCCCGTGACCTGCTTCAATAGAGACCGCGTCTGAGCAGTCTTTTTAAACATCGCTCTGTAATACTTGCACCAGTCTGTTATATCACGGCCGCGTACAGAAAACATGGGAGCAGTGATTAAACATAATAAAAATCACTTTACAGCTGATTCTTCGTGATACCGTATGATTTAATATTGTGCAGACTGTAAAAAAGACTGTAAATTTTTTTTTTTTTAAAGGTCAACTTTAACGAACAAGAGGCCACGCCTCCTTTACTGTGTCTAAGGGCAACGAAGCCACACTCGCTTTATGAAGAAGTGTGGAGCCAGAGGCCGCGCCTCCTTTACTGTGGCACATAGATAGAAAGGCTTTGTCTTCTTCAATAGACTGATGGACGCAGCGTCCACACTTCCTTTACCGTGACACAGACATGTGCACATACTGTGACGGATAAATAGAAAGGCTTTGTCTTCTCCAATAGACTGATGGACGCAGAGGCCACACCTCCTTTAATATAACTGACAGGCAAAGAAGCCATACTTCCTGCTTAAGAATGATCGACCCAGAGGCCACGCCTCCTTTACTGAGACTAACGGCAAAGAAGTCACACTTCCTTCTTTAATAAGTGTGGAACCAGAGGCCAGACATTCTTTACTGCGGCACATGGACCAAAAAGCCACACCTACTTCAATAGACTGATGTGCACAGAGGCCACGCCTCTTTTACTACGGCACATAGATCAAAAGGCCACACCTTCCATAATGTAACTGACAGGCTAAGAAGCCACGCTTCCTTCTTAAGAGCGACTGATTCAGACGCACTGCTTCCGTTACTGTCACTGCAACAACAACAAAAAGAGATCTTAGCAAGTTAAATGTTTTTGAATTTAGCCAAACCTATATATAGTTTTCTAAAGTAGGTTTACAGCAAGGCGGATATAATTATGCTTATTTCTTGTCAAATGGCAGATATTTTGCTTTTATTTAGGAATTAACTTTTTTTGAAAGAAGAAAAATTGTCTGCTATTAGAACCAGACATTTTTTTCACTTGCATATTTAGTAACATTTGTCAAAAAATTAGCCTAATAATTTAATATTTGGTTTGTTGTAAACGTATTTTACGTAAATGATATAAATGTTTGTGTGGATTCACTAAAATTTCATTGGTTGGATGTCTTTTTATTTTCTTTCTTTCTTTTTTTGTCACTGATGAGCACAGAGGCCACGCCTCCTCTACTGTAACATATGGACAGAGAGGCCACACCTCTTTTTTATTGTGACTGATGAATAAAGAGACTACACTTCCTTTTGAATGACAGGCAGGTGATAAAGCCACACGTCCTTTTTAGGAATGATAGACACAAACGCCACGCCTCCTTTACTGTAACAGATGGACAGAGAGGCCACGCCTACTTTATTATGACTGATGGACAAAGACACTACATTTCCTTTAGTATGACGGACAGGTAATAAAGCCACACGTCTTTTTTTTTAAGAATGGTAGACACAGAGGCCACGCCTCTTTTTCTGGAATAGATAGACAGATATTCAATAGACAGGCCACACCTCCTTTAGTGTGACTGACAGGCAAAAAAGCCACACATCTTTCCTTCGTTAAGAACGATTGCTTCCTTTACTGGACGCAGAGGCCACGCCTGCTTTACTGTAACAGATGGACAGAAAGGCCACGCCTCCTTTTCTGTGACTTTACGGGTTACAGTTTTACTGGAACAGGTGTAAAGACCCCACCCCTTCATTACGATTGACGGACCCTAAGGCCACACCTCCTTCATTGATTTCTCTCTCTTAAATAGTTCTCTTTTTTAAACTAGCACGCCTGCTGAGACGCTATTAGCCGTGGAGGGATATAAATATTATTTCCCTCACACCAGGTGCACGCGATTCTTATTTCCGTGTGATGTAAGGTGACCCGTGCTTCTCTCTCAGCGTCTCGATGGCGTTCAGCTGGATCTCGTCAGATGAGCGATGGACGCGGATATGGAACGTCTGGATAAACGGCACTTGCAGAAATCTCTCTCTCGCGCGCGGGTGCTATCGCTTTGTGTAGCTCTGGCATTCTTCATTTCCTTCTCTTTTTTTTTTTTTTTTTTTTGTCTCGTCTGTCCTCACTGCCTACTTGCTGCCCCATTTCCATTTCCTGACCCCAAGACAGTTTCAACATTTTTTTTTTATTATTCCTTGCTTCATTCTATAAGGTCAAAGGTGAACATAGTTTTATATACGTATATACACAAAGGAGACCATCACTAACTCGACAAAGCCAGCCAGATAGATACCAGCTCGCGCTTTTCCCCCTTTCTGCTGGCAGCAGTAGAGAGACGTTTCTCTCCGAGCTGGTAAACCACAGAGCGTGGGCATGGCCCGAGCAGGAAATGGAGGCTGCCTGGCTTGTTTAGACTGCTTCTGGTGGTGCCGAGTGGCCCTGGGCCATGAGCTCGCTCTTCCTCACTCCATAGGGGTTTGTGATGGTCTGATAAGAGTGATTGATTCAGGAAGCGAGAGAGAGGGAGAGAGTCGTGTTTTTTCCCCCCAAGAAGGATGGAGGCTTTTTACTCCTGCTGTTCTTTGGGAGACTTTACAAGCTGATAACATGAGACTTCTGTTTTGTGAGGCGGAGGTTCTCCAGGGGGTTTATTGCAAGGATCTGCTCTGTATTCTCGTCTATTCTCATGCAGATGCACCGCTTTTTCATCTCCCTCGGTGTTTCTTTTGTTGAAATAAAGTGTGTGTGTGGGGTTTTTCTTGTAGATGTGATGAAAATTATTTGGAGTCTTGAGCAGGAAATCAGATAAGAAGTTTTTTTTTTTTCCATGCAAGTGGTATAAATGGCGTTGCCGGGCTAAGCTCCTTAATTTTTACCCTATATTTTGATGGATTAGAAACAGGCACAATGGTTATTGGTTATTGTTCGATTCCCACCTTAGGGTCTGTGTGCATGTTTTTATGTTCTCCCTGTGCTTGAGTTTCCTCCCACAGTCCAAAGACATGCAGATTAGGATAATCGGTGTTCCCAAATTGCCAGTAGTGTGTGAATGTTGACAGGAGGTCCTACCATGGTCGTATAAATACGACGGTGATCACCATTGGCCTCCACCGTCTCTAGTTGGACTACAGAGGTTCCTAGATAGATGCATGGATAATGGTTATTAACTTTAATTTTCCTTAACCTTCATGGAAGTAGTTTGTAGTGTCAGAGTTAGTGCTGTAACTTTTAAATTGTATTAAAATGATAAGTTGTGCATTAATCATTTTGTGTACGAGAAGAAATCCCGGTAAAAAGGAAAAAGTCTTTTGACGGCCATTCTTAAAAAAAAATAAAAAAAATACATATTGTAAAGTGCTGTTGTGTGAGATTAATAAAACACCGCGGGACATGCTGCAAATGGAAAGTAATCATCGTCAAGCTCTCACTCCATCATCACACCATTCTGTCGCTCCTGCACAGGCACCACAGAGGGTTTTATTCCCTGCGTGAATGCATCAAATGGACAAAGAGGAAAAACTTAAACCTGGTCTTTATAAAAAGGGGCAGAAAACATGTAGATGCATTAAGGTGGGGAAAAAAAAAGAAGCACATTCGGATAAACACTGTATTGCAAATCATTTAAATTAAATTTCTTGTGTCTTTTTGATTCCGTGTGTCTTATTTATTCGTTTATTTATTTTTTTAAACATCCTAACAGAAGGGTGCTGAGATGTTCTGATTGTTAGGCAGATGTTCCTCCTCCTTATTTAGAAAGATGTTTTACCCACATATGGATTTTGCAGTAGTCAGCCTCGGGCCTGCAATCCAGCTTTCATGAGATCTCCTTTTCTTATGAAAATGCCCATTCATTCCTCCTTCTGCTCTTAACTGCCCCCCATCTCCCCTCAGTCCCCCCCAGCAGGTCATTCATTAGCGTCTCTCAGAGACCTGAACCTCCCGATCCTGCCCGGGAATCAAAGTCATGGTCTTGCCGTACAGAAACACTCCGGGTCAAAACCAGTCCGGTGCGAATCCGTGTCCTGTTCCGCCGCAGCATTAAAGGATTTATCCGACTGACTGTTGACTTTTTGTCCCGCCGCTCTTTCAGACCGACCTAATCTCAATCGTATTCTCTTGTTTACGCCCGCACAGACACAAAGAGGATTACGCTGGCCTCGAAAATATGTCCCTCTGGCCTCGTTCAACACCGTGAGAGGATTAAACTCCACTAAGTGTTTGGACAACTGCTTACTAGTGTGTGTTCTACATCTATTCTCCTTAAACCAAACTGTTTGCTAATACTTTGTGAGGTCAGTTTTACCGCCTGAGCTCGCCGTGTTACAGCAATTGCTTGAGTGATCGTACTTTTTATTAGAATTTAATCAGAATTAATTTAAAATGAATACTAGTAGACAATCTGTGTTGTTGGACTAATTAATGAGCTAGTATTGTGGTCTGAGATGTAGATAGTTGATTAGATGATGTTTTATTGTCAATTTTAATCCCTAAAGCACGGACTGATTGTCAGAAAGCAGCTTTATGCAATCCCAAAAATTAAAAAATATAAAATAAGTATTTGTTTAAGAAATGTGTATTAATTATAATTATCAGGGAAAACATTAATTCATTTTTTTCTTAAAAGTGCATTATAAATAAAACTGAATTGAATTACTCAAATTTGTTCAGACCTGCCAATCAAATACAAATCTCACCCGGGGATATCTGGACGTCAGAGCTCTTGGGTTTAAACTGACATGAAAATGTTATCTTATCGTACATCTGCATCCTGAACCACATGCTCGCTTACTAATTAGTGCGACAATACACAGATTGTGTTTACACTGTTGTCCTATTTAGTGCACAGATTGTGGTTTGGCACCCAGCCCCGAATTCTCGTTAAACGTGTATTACTTGCCTTTCGCAGCCTCTCAGATTAAAAGGAAAATACAACAAAACATTTTGTTGTTTTTTTTTTCCTGCCAGAAAAAAAGCTCACAATACTATTTTCCACCGATCCATAATAATCCATCTTCAAACATGAAGCCACGCCTCCTACCTGAATCTGAATCTAATCCTGAGCCGGACCAGAAGCCAGCGTGCTTCCTTTACTTGTTCGCTTCATAGTTTTTTGGGGGTTTTTTTTCCCTCCGCCGCGTATCACGTTCTGCCTAAGAGGCGGCTCTAACGAGATGAAGCTCTTAGGAGGATTTGAGTTTAAGATGCTGCTCTACCTGCTATAAGTCCCTTAAATCCTGACCTTTGTTCTAATCAGGTTTTATACCCGGGGTGTAGGATTGAGCTCGAACTCGAGCCAGCACGGGAGATTAAACTCTCCGATGCAGCACATAACCTCCTGAGACCTGAGCGATGCCTTTTTTTTTTTTTTTACTTGTCTTTATAAAACAGAACCTGATCGTAGTATCAAAACCGAGGCACATGTTAAAATGAGGAATAAAAGCAAGAGGGGAGGAGGATGTTAAGTGTCTATCCATCCTCTATACCGGTTATCCTGTGTACAGGGTCGCGGGGGGCCTTGACCCTATCCCAGGAGACTTAGAGTACGAGGCGGGGTACACCCTGGACGAGGTGTCGATCCATCGCAGTGCGCGCACACAATTTGGGAACGCCAGTTAAACTAATATGCATGGTGAAGGAAACCGGAGTAACCCCGAAGGAAACCCACCAAGCTCAAGAACATGCAAACTTCACACACAGACTCGATGCAAGAATCGGACACTACAGGTCACTTGTCCTGTGGTGGTATTATTATTGTTGTTGTTATTATTTATTTATTTTTCGAACACAAATCAACCATAAATTACAGCAGTTTTGCAATCAGCCACGCCCACTGACTGCTTTAAAAGTAAAAAAAACAAAAAACAACACAAAATGACGACTAAACGATGAAAGTGTGGCGGGTGTGGGGAGCCATCAGTTACACGACAAGTGGCGGTGTCCTCCTTCTCTTGTGGGGTGCCATTACTTTTCTACAAATTGGTGAGCTAGTCTTTTTTTTAAAAAATTTTTAATCTTCATTCATGCATTCTTATAAGGTGTTGTAATAACTATGAATTTAAAAAAAAATAGTGAAATTGTAAGAAACATGCGATTAAAACTCTAAACTCAGTGTTTGTGTATAAAATTTACGTAATCTTGCGGAAACGAGCCGTCGGTCAGTGAATTTATATGAATTTGGGAATATGAGCTATTTTTATTTATTTATTTATATATATATATTTTTTTCTTCTTCTGTCTGTTGAACGTCGCAATTCTGGTATTTAGTGCGAACAATTTACGAACTCTTTTTTCCTGAGATAAATGAGCCCAGGTCTCAGGACTTAATACAAATTTAAATAAAATAAATAATAATAATAATAATAAAGATTATTTTCTTTAGTTAAACTTGAGCTACACTTGTATCTACCAGTTCAGCATCATAACAGCGCCACCAGCACCGCTTCAAGTACACGAAGGAGCTTTTCGTCTTCATTCCTCAGACTGAACATCCACCACACAGACCAACACAAGCAGCATACACACATTCTCACACGCACACTGACGCAATCAGAGCGCCGAGAGGCTTCAGCGCTGATGTTAAAGTACACTCGGAAGCGCGTGCACGCTGCGGTTTCAGTTTTGATCCACAGAGACGATAAGAAAAGGAACCCCGAGCAGCTGTGTATGCCTCTCTGCACGCACGGCTCTACTGTATTCGTGGTCTTTCCTGTGCTTTTGATCGGCTCGTTTCTGTTGAATACGTGTGTGTTTGTGTTGTTTCTGAATCTCTTGTCTGATTCGTAAGTACAGTACAGGACCGGTTGCAGCGCGAGCTCCGACCCAGCGTTCACTTCTTCGCCGCAGGAGACGCATTAATAGAATCACGGAGCGATGATCAGCGTCTGAAACGCTGGCCTTGCACGAAAAACATCCAGCGCTGTCAGAAAAGCCGCCCATAATCCTAAGCGACGTTCACTATAATTGACTTTGATTGATTAGAGGCTTGACTTGTGAGGGAGAGAGAGGGGGGAAAAAAGAAGAAAAAACACAGGCCGCTCGTTAAGAAGACGAGAGCTCTCCGATGAGCCCGTGAGCGTGCATTTCCGCTATCGATTTTGCTGACGCTTCCACTTTTACTGCGTGCAGAATTTTTAGACGGGTGGATGGACGGTTTGGAAAACACACCAGCACCGGGGCGCGTCATCGCAGCATTCAGAAACGTAGAGCTCGAGAGGGATGAGTCAGAGCGGTGCTTGTTTTATCACCTTAATGCATTACAGTCCTTTCCTGTGTATGGCTTTATTATGAAACACTTATACGACCACCTGTGACCTAAAAAGAAGGCTTTCTCTGTGTGAATGAAGTGCATTAACGAGTACAATTAATAAATAAAAAGAAAAAAAAAACAATGGAGAATTCAAATAGAGAGAAAAAATTTGAAATAAAAGAAAATTTTGCTGAAAACTTTGAGCTGAAAAATGTACAGCAAGTACAAGGCTGCTAATAAAATAGAACTGAAATAGAAGTGTTTAAGGTGTTAAGTGTTTAAGTTAAGGGTAGTGTGGTGTAGCTTAATATTCAGCCCAGAAAATATTTTTTATTTATATTTTATCACATAAAAAGTTTGCATTACTTTACGTGTTACTGTATATAATAAACCAGAGATGTGAATCGATGATTGAAATGAATCGAATGAATCAATTGAATCAGTTTTTAAGTAAATTTGTAAACGATGCAGGTAGTTTAGGAAACAAATTGGTTTAATTAGTATTTTTTCATTAAGATTTTAATTAACATTAGTCTGTTTATGTCACAGGAAGACTTTCTGTCGAATGTAAAACTAAACACGAGACTGAGAAAATGAGGTCAAATTTTGAATCGAATGATTCAGAATAATGATTCAGAATAAGAATAATGATTCAGAATAAGACTTTTTCAAATGATTCGGTTTAATTGAACTAGATTAAATAGATTCCACGTATAATTTAGTCAAGCAGTCTGAAATTCTAAGCTGGAGGATATAAATGTATCTAAAAATAATATTGATGTTAAAATTAATAGGATGACTTATATATATATATATATATATATATATATATATATATATATATTTTTTTTTTTTTTTTTTTTTTTTTTACATTATTTTTTATAACCGCCTTGTTTTTTTTTTTATGCATTCCAACATGATTCCATGTCTGCTGTGTTTCCCCCAGAGTGCAGCAGCAGCTCCGAGCCCTGTTCTGGGCAACCTGCCACCCGGAGATGGCATGCCAGGTGGGCCTCTGCCCCCCGGATTCTTCCAGGTAAGCCTTCATCCTGTACCTTTAATAACTGGTGTCCATCAGCCTCAGAGAGTCAGACAGCAGGCTATCGCTTATACCTCCTCTCCCTTCTCTTTACTCCTAAACACACATGCAAGCACACGTGCCATCCTTTTTGAGCCGACACACACACACACACACACACACAGAGGGGCCATTATGCCTCCGCCTCTGGTTATCCGCCAAGCCCCCGGCGTCCTCCGGGAGTCAGTTTGATTACGACCATTAGGCGCTAATGGCAGCCACCGTCGGAGCACTCTCGCCTCGCAAAGTAGGGTTACTATTACCGTGCTGCCCGTAAGAGGCGAGCGGAGTCGCACAGCGATCGCGCAAATGTGTTTGTGTCAACTGCCAAGCCTCTGCAGCATCATATCACTTCCTGTTTCCTGCTCTGCAGACGTGATTGGGTGTCGAACGAGGCAGAGCAGCGCATCATCACAATAGTCCTGGGTGGATTTCATGTGTAACGGAGGGCCGGTTATAAAGATCTTCGCTATAAAGAAAGAGATGGCATCATAGCCTGATTATAGAATATCTCTCTCTCTCTCGCTCTCTCTTTTACACACACACACACACACACACACACACACACACACACACACACACACAGAAGTAGCCTACACCGTATGTTCCACCCAAGCAAGGCCCATTATCCCAGTGTGGAGCCATGCATCAGTGGACACGCTGTGAAACGTGAAACAAGGCCAGTTAAAGAGCCCAGTTAAACACCGCTACTGCCCTCTAGTGCTCACATCCTTCACTGCTACATCGTTTTTTTTTTTTTCCTTCTTTTTTTCTTTCTTTTTAGGATAAAGTATTAATCAGGAAAGGTTTGCATAGATTTGCATAAATCCTGCTTTAGTCAGCTAAACAGATTTACGTGGGATAATATCCGCCATGTCTCATAAGACTTGTTCAAATCTCAGCGCGACTGTTTAGAAATGTTTATTGGTTATCTTTTAATAAAAATATAATAATCTTAACTATTTTAAAATGTTCATAAAAGATTTTATAGACAAGTAGTGTTTAGGATCATTTTTAACCCATCACTGATATTATAGTGTAAAGTCTAACATCGTATTTTATATTTACTGTATGTTAAGGCCTTTGTTTTATTTTTTATTTTATTTTTTTTTAGCACAAATTAATCATATGTCCAAATGTGACCCTATTGGCTTCCCATAATCGCAGCATGGTTTCCCTTTGTGTGTGATAACGGCACAGGAACATCACCAGGTGTCCCGAAGTTTCTTTATAAAAAGTTTCTAGACAGATAAAAGTTTGGATAAAACCAAAGTCATGTGCTCGAGCTGCTTTCAAGAGGAAACTATTTTTACAAGAATATATTAACCGTAAGACGTGTGAGTGGAGGCTCAGACGGCTAAGGCTCTCGCTTGATGATTTTTAGATCCCTTTATAAAGTGATGGAACGAATCATGTCAGCATTGAGTGCAAACAAATACTTAGGCTTTGCATAAGTATTCACCCCCTTGAACCTGGAACATGTAGAGGGAAATTCAAATAGTTTAAACCAAAAAATCTCTCTGTCCATCTCACTGTGAAACTGATATGATCCGTGAAATACAATGAATGACCGTTAGTTAAAGTGAGCAACAGGGGGTAAATACTTACGCAGTCACACCTTTTGTTTGTGCGGATTCATATATAAAGTTGAAGCTCAATTAAGCACGTTTCCGTTCCAGGTTGCGGAAATGTTTATGCACCCCAGTATCTACATATCATGTTCTGCTTCAGTGTACATGCGGACAAACCAGAACGACTCATATTAGTGATGAAATACTGTGCGGCTTATCGCTGTGAAAACCTCGTAACATGCTGCTCATCACTCAGGCCCGCGGTGCTTATATGTTTTAGCTTCGCATCGCCGCTAACATGGTTTGTGCTGTAACTTCCTGCTTCTATTCCACTTCTTCTTTTACTTCTTCTTGCTTTTCTGGCGCTGCAGGGTCCGACTGGCTCACAGGCCTCTCCTCACTCACAGCCGCCACCTAACGCTAACATGATGGGAGCTCACGGACAGGTAAACACACACACACACACACACACACACACACACACACACACACACACACACATTTCAGATTATTTCAGCACGCACCCTGCAGGACCTCATGCATCCTCTTTTGCTCATTCAGGCTTTTGCCTTTTTTTTTTTTTAGCTTAATTCGTACTTTAAATAAGTACTTTATTAATTATTCAGTTATTGTTATTTTTTTTCTTAGCTTATTGATATTGTTCCTGCTGTATCTTAATCTACTACGCATCACTCAGCTGCATTTGAGCCCATGATTGAATTTATAATAATTACTGTGACGAACAGTGAAATAATTCTCCTCGTCTTTTTGCCCTGCAGCCGTTTATGTCCCCGCGTTACGCAGGAGGACCTCGGCCGCCCATCAGGATGAGTAACCAGGTCAGGCCGGGGCTTCCGGAGATTTATTTATTCATTTCTTCATTTATTTCTCTATTTCTTCATCTGATTCAGAATGTATTATGGAGAGTGAAAAAGTACTGATGTTCCAGCTCATGTCTCTCTTCATCTCCCTGCCAGCCTCCAGGAGGACAGCCTTTACCTCCGAATGTTATCGACCCCACACGGCCTCCAGGTACCGAAAGATCCGGCTTTCTGTATAGAGCCATTAAAATTACAATTCTTAATAAGATGGTAAACTACAGAGCAATTGCTTTTTTTTTTTTTCTGAAACTTATGATTTTTTAAAAAAAATACTGTAATTTTGGTAAAAAAAAAAAAAAACTATTAAAAGGGGAAAAATAGCTAATGTAATTTTGGATAAAAGCATGGTACAAGTTCTGTTTTAGGAAAAAAAAACTTGGTAATGCACATTTTTGGTTAAAATACAGTATGTTAAATTTAAAATGGTCATTCTTAATAAATAAATATGGAAAATGTAATTTTGGTACTTCTCTTTGGTGTTAAAAAAAAAAAAAAAAAAAGGAAATGTCTTTTTTTTCCTTAAATGCTAAATTTCTGATTTAATGCTACATTGTGGTTTAAAAAAAATCTTGGCAAATATAGTTACAGGAAAAAACATGGTAAATGTTTTGTTTTTTGTTTTTTTACATTTTTATTTTACACTTACACACACACACATGTTACACTAGGCAGTGGTTGTTGTTTTTTTTATTGTTTTTTTCTCCCAGTTTTCTAAATGTAAACTTTCCATTGTCATTTTTTCCCCCATAAACAGTCAAACCATATCTCTAGGTATGAAAACTATAAAAATAAACATGGAGTCCTTGTAAAAATGGTCTTCATTTAGTGTTTAAATAAAAGAATATTTATTTTATATATGTATATTACAAATAATATAAAATTGTAATATACATATATAAAATAAATCTTCTTTTATTTAAACACTAAATGAAGACCATTTTTTACAAGGACTCCATGTTTATTTTTATAGTATATTACAAATACATAATCATATTTAAAATAGATTATAAAAATTTAATAAATATTTAAACTTCAAGTTGTGCAGTTAGATTCACATCACCATAGCCGTTTCCTCCCCTCGCTATTGTAATGTGCATTGTGTCTTAAAGAAACACTGGGTTTTACAGAATCATCACAGCCTGCTCTGTGCTCTAGGTTACTATACTCTGATTTGCCTTCTGATTATATAAAACATGTGCATCATATCATGTAAAATGTGAAAAATATCCATGTATAACCTTATGGTGATTGTGTTGTTGTTGTTGTTGTTCAGGACATCCAAACCTGGGACCCATGCAGAGAATGAACATGCCCCGAGGGATGGCACCCATGGGACCTGGACCACAGGTCTGTCCCTGAGGAACAACAATTTACCTAATCCCTTTTAAACCAGTCATGCTTTTTTTTCCTTCCTAAAGGATCTCTGGATCTCATCGTTAACATTCACACTGTGCAGATGTAAATCTCGATCGGGCAATAGATTGTGAACTAACATACTTCTCCCTCTCTCTCTCTCTCTCTCTCTCTCTAGTCCGATCCATGGTTATCGTTGCAGAACTATGGTGGTGGGATGAGACCTCCCAACTCCATGGGCCCCAACATGCCCGGAGTTAACATGTAAGCTTTTATACACCAGGGCCTTCAGAAAGCATTTGTTTGTTCAAAAGATTTAATATTTAAATTTACTCCTTAATTATTCATTAGCTATAGAAGTGATAGTCGCCATTTGCCTAGATGAGCAAATATGTATGATTTTATATTGTGCGTTGTATCTCAAAAATAAGTTACCAAGAACAAACTTTTGGAGATAAAAAAAAATTATGATCGTTACAAATTTCTGACTGACACTGGAGGCTTCTTCCATTTTCCTTATCCTTACATAAAACTGTTTATTACTAACGTTATGTCCGCCTTATAAACCACATTTAATGAGTTTATGAGCTTTTGTAGGAAATGAATCAAATCTTCTGGCCAAATCTTGAGTCCATGCTTCAAGTTTCATTTGTTGATATTTTGTCTTTCAGGGGACCAGGAACCGGTAGACCATGGCCTAATCCTAATAACACCAACACGGTATAAACTAGACATTATTTATTCATGGCTAAAGTTTCCCAGATAAATATCTCAGACACACACTTTGATGCCTGGGTCATAAAAGGGGTTTGATGATGTCTTTGCAGATCCCGTATTCGTCGTCATCTCCGGGCACATACGTGGTAAGATGTTCTGTCTCTCTTCTGAAACATAATAAAAGACGTCTTGGCAAAGCAGCAAAGGGAAACGGACAGGAAGAGAAGCATTTAGTTCACTTCAGGGGAGGGAAGAATTCTGAGAAAGAATGGACAGAATCAGATAAAAGATGAAAGGGAACAACAAAGGAAGATCAAAGGAATGCGAGAGGAGTGGGTCGTAAATGCGAATTGGGTTTCGCACCCGAACCTCTGAAGTTTAAAGTTATAAAGTTCAACAGTTCCTTCAGCTTTAGGTCAGTTTGTAGACGCATGCTGTGCGATGTCTTTTTACAGAGACGCTCGAGCTAGTCTTATATGCTAATTTGTTAGCTATAGGATCATTTTATTAAGCACGCTACATGGTTTTAGCCTTGATTTCCAGTCACTGACTAATTTAAGGGATCAGCTGAACAACAGATCAGGTTGTACTCTCGTGCGTGGCAATGAAGCTTAGTCCGTATCTGAGAAGATATTTTTAAGCACATTTGGTGATGAATGATGTATTAAAAGCGCTCGGCTCTGAGCTGCAGGAAACGATCGTCTAGACATGAGCAACAGCCAATGAGAGTCCGAGAGGAAATCAGATTGGCCTGCTTGTCCTCCATCAGTTTTTGTTCTTTGTCGGATAGAGCTGTAAGATTTAATCGATTATGCAGTTTAATCTTTTTTTTTTTTGGTCGATTCAGTTGATGGAAGCTGTCAGTTTTTGATTCAGAATCGATTCACGCTTTTGAAGTTACTACGGTGAAAATGTCAATTTTAAACCATTTAACCTTTTTATAAAGTCCTTAAAAATATACCAGAGCTTTAGAAAATAGAAACCACTTCCATCTTCCACATTTAAATTCTTTTGCATTAGTGGGCAGTTGGTGCAATACCACCACCTACTGGACTGGAGTGTGGAGCAGAAGACTGGCAAAAAAAAACAAAAAACGCAAATTTAACAGGATTTAATTGTTTATTAGATACTCCTAATAGTTTTTAGTGTTTTATACAAAACGTATATGAAATATAATAGCTGCTTGAAATAAGCCGGAGAATAAACATTAGCATTATCGATCTGAATTGAATCGGAAATCATGATGCCCAAAAAATATTTTATTACGTCTACAGTCTACCTCTGATTCAAAGCTACATATGTAAACATGTGTTTTGGCTCAGGGTCCGCCAGGAGGCGCGGGAGGAGGCTGTCCACCAGGAACGCCAATCATGCCAAGTCCAGCAGGTAAAACTGTTTCACTCTGCGTTTACTGTAAATATAATGAACACAGAATCCGTGTTATCGATTTAACAAGCTAATATGAGACAATGCAGGAACTCATAACTCATTTAAAAGTGCCAAGTCGTTTACTGATGATGCCATCACTTGGGGTTTAGGAGATGTTCCTAAGATCTGGAGTAGAAAGCCTAAGTTAACTGGCGTTCTGTTTGTTTTTAACAAGAATTTATCTTGAGATTTGTGCTTTAGTTAATTCCATTATATTATGTTATCATGCTGTAGAGCAGGTGTGTCTGGAGTCTGGATCCAGCTTAATGAAGTCTCTAATATGTCTCACAGCATCAATTTAAAGTCTGTGGTATTTAAACAGAAATAGTTTTCTGTACTGAAAGTGGATTGAAATATTTAAAGTACCACTTGGGGGCAATAAAGAGCAAACTAGAACAAGTACTTATTGGTGTACTTGCTTATTTATGTAGTACTGGATGTGCCTGTGGCCTCGTTCGTAAGGTATTTAATCACACACTCGTAAGCACATATTAAAAAATGTCCAATGTCATCCGTTGAACTTTGGAATGAACAAAAAAAAATTTGTTGAATTTTCAAGGTCTGTTTTTAATGATATAAGTCGTTTTCCATTCGAATTTCAAAGTAGCATATCTTCTCTTCCTGTGGGTCGATTGTGATGAAACACAAATATGTTACCTCAAGCTCGAGCTGTGAAAACCCCATTAAAATGAATTCAGTAGTTTTTATGTGATGCGTGCACAAACAAACAGACAAAAATTCTAAAAAAAAAAACCCATCTTGATGTGTTCTCTTGCTCATCTTATGCTTTCCCAAATTTATCTTTTCGGAAAATATCTTCAATGTACAGACACGCCCACTTTACAGTCTTATTATATCTATAGATTACTTTTCTGTAACGTTTGTTTCTGTATGTTTCATAGCAACGAGGGTGAATACTTATGCAATCACAACTTTTTCAGCATTGACCCAAATGTTCGATGTGGTTCATTAGCTAAAATGAAATTGACATTTAAACTCATACACTTCTCAACAAGCTTTATTATAATCTCTTTATCTCTCATCATTCAGATTCGACCAATTCTGGAGAGAATCTGTACACCATGATAAACTCCGTGCCACAAGGAGGAAACAGGTCCAGCGTAAGTCATGTTCTATACCCCTGATCCTCTTTAAAAAATTTATTAAAAGGTTCCGCTTCACCTTTTGACTGCTCGTCTTCTTTATTCACCATGTTTTTGTTCTGTCTTTAGTTCCCGTTAGGTCCAGACGGCCCGATGGGAGGGATGGAGCCTCACCACATGAACGGCTCGTTAGGTAAAGTCATTCAGGGACAATCAGGGACAATCATATCATTTTGATTCATACACATTCACATTTCATACAAACTTAGTTCTTTTGATTGTGTAAAGCTGCTTTGTGATGATGTAAATCGTTAAAAGCGCTATACAAATAAAATTGAATTGAATTGAATTGAATTCATTAACCTATTAATACTTTAAATGTCTGCGACAAAACAAAGTGTGTGATGATTTTTTTCGTGTTTTTCTGCAGGCTCAGGTGACATGGACGGCCTTCCTAAGGTAAATATAAAGCCGTGTCGTGCTCTTATAGGAAAAAAACTGTTGATTATTTTCCTATGATGGCATGCCAGGAAGTGGTTTATTCTTCTTATAACACAGCAAACTGACTTCATTTATTCCTTCACCTGCTGAGACTGAATGAGTTCTTCCTCACCTGTAGAATTCTCCGAATAACCTGAGCAGCCTGAGTAACCCACCAGGCACGCCAAGGGACGACGGAGATTTAGGAGGGAACTTCTTGCACACTTTCCAAAATGAGAATGTGAGTACCGCAGAGAACGTGGATGGATAGACGGACAGACAGAGTGTTTTATTAATCACCAAGGGAAATTGTAATAAGTAAAGATAAAGTAGATAACGGATTCAAGTCTCATTTCACTGGAACTTTTCCTGTAAGTACATGCATAAGGCTCGATGTGCCGGCTTCATGTGTAGTGCATCCGGAAAGTATTCACAGCACATCACTTTTCCCACATTTTATGTTACGTCACAGCCTTATTCTAAAATAGATTAAATTCATTTCTTTCTTAGAAGTTTACACACAACACCCCATAATGACAACATTTTTGAGATTTTTGCAAATTTAGTAAAAAAAAATAATAATAATTTTGAGAAAGCACATGTACATAAGTATTTACACCCTTTGTCATGAAGCTCAAAATTGAGCTCAGACACATCCTGTTTCCCCTGATCGTCCTGTTCCCCCTGATCATCCTTGAGATGTTTCTGCAGCTTAATTGGAGTTCACCTGTGGTTAATTCAGTTGATTGGACATGATTTGGAAAGACACACACCTGTCTATATAACACACCTGTCTATCCCACAGACAACAGTTCATGTTCATGTCAGAGCACGAACCAAGCATGAAGTCCAAGGAATTGTCTGTAGACCTCCGAGACAGGATTGTCTTAGGATTGGAGAAGTGGAGAAGTGGACTCCAGTTAAGCTACAGAAACATCTCTAGGGTGATCAGGGGGAACAGGATGATCAGGGGGAACAGGATGCGTCTGAGCTCAATTTTGCGAAGGCTGTGCTTTCTCAATGTTTTATTTTTAATAAATTAGCAAAAATCTTAAGTAAACTTTTTTCATGTTGTCGTCATGGGGTGTTGTCTGTAGAATTCTGAGGAAAAAATGAATTTAATCTATTTTAGAATAAGGCTATGACGTAACAAAATGTGGAAAAAGTGATGCTGTGAATACTTTTAAATTTTATTTGTCACATACACAGTCATACACAGTACGATATGCAGTGAAATGCGTTGACAACTGCTGGTGACCTTAAAATAAAAGACTAAAGAATAGAAAATAAATATAAAAAATGAAAGAAGAAGGGAAATGTAACTAAGAAGAATGAAATAAAATATAAAATTAAAATAAAATAAAATAACATAACTGTACAGAACAAATATACAATAATAGAAAAAATATGAGGCAGCTATACAGAATATAAAATATAAGAAAAATATGACAAATATAGAAAAATAAGACCAGATGCACTGTACAGAGTCAGCTTCTAGAATTATTGGCCCCCCCAGTTTTTCCTTTTTCTTTGGCTAATCTTTGTGTATTTGTTGCTAATTAGCTGTTTCACATGAGTCTATAATTTTTTTTTTTCTTTAAAATTCATGAAATCAAAGTGAAATAGAGGGTATTAAATCAGAAGTATATTTCTTTCTAAATTATGTAACAATTAAAAGCTAACAATTTAACAATTGTAACAATTTCGCTTTACTGATTTGTTATTGATCTTTTTTAATTATTATTTTTTTAAATAATTATAATATAATTGGGTATTCAAGTTACATGTTACATGTGTGTGTGTGTGTGTGTGTGTGTGTGTGTGTGTGTGTGTATAAGGTTATGTCCTGCAGTGATCACGTTTAATGTCATGTGATATACTTTATATGACGCGACTGATGTATTTCCTTATTTCTGGTGTCTCAAAAAGTGTAATTATTTTGATATTTATATCTCCTTTTTTTCTTTTTTTTATCCTCAGTACTCCCCGACGATGACGATGAGTGTCTGATCTGCGTCACTCACGGCGGCTCAAAGACAACCCAGAAATAAAAAATATAATCCGCACACAACCAGAGAGTGACTTCAGTCTCGCACCCAGACGTAAGATGTCCATCAGAAACCCTGTCCCGGATGTCCAACGCGACGTGTCCGACACCATCTTTAAGCCCCTTCCCCCCTGTCGCGCATCTCGGCTGGAGCGCTTCTCTTTTCTACAGTCATGTTCTTGCCTTTAGGTTTTTTTTTAAATCATTATTTTTATTTTTGATTATTATTATTATTATTATTTCCACCGTCTTTAATTGAAAAGTCAGAAGATGGGTTCGTCGCGGTGCCGGATCTCCCTGGACACCGCTTTAGGACCAGCGCACTGGACCCGAAAAAAACTGAAACGAAAGAACTGAGTAGAGATTTATCGTACAACATTCCTGCAGACCGTTTTCAGCTTCACAGACGGCCTTGTCTCTCTCACACACACACACACACACACACACACACACACACACACACACACACACACACAGCCGCGTCGGCTCTTTTCTACTTCTTATTAAAATAAACCAGATTATTTAGACACAGCTCATCGCTAAATGCTTCCTTTGGATTGTTTTTGACTAGTTTTTGACTCACACACACACACACTTACACTCCCTTCAGTCGTTTTTTTGCGTTGTAGATTTTTATAGCGATTCTTTTTTTTTAAATTTTATAGACCATCCTATTGGTTGTACAATCACCTCGACTATTTATTTTACAGACAATCTCTGAGCGTCACCACGTACAGATTATAAAAAAAAAAGATTTTTATTTATTTGTACTTCATCTTTTTTTTCTGATGCTTGCTAACGAGTTCTCTAACGAGCATTTTGGTCTGACTATAACCATCACCATCTCCCCATCCTTCATCAGGTCTCGTCTCGGGTTTTTTTCCCTCTTTCTCTGTTTCTCTTTAGGATGTAATCTGAATCCCCCCTTGCTGTGATTGGGCAACCCGAGCACAAAGCTGGGTGTGGCCGTCATTAGGACGCCGAGTTGCGAACACACACATGCTTTTTCCTGTCTGTGTTTACTCTGTAGATGTGAGTCGTGTTCTTACAGGCAGACTGTTAACTCTTTTCCACTTTAACCCTTTTCCTGCCAGTCCATTAACAAAACCCAGGAAAACTCAAACTACAAATTACAGCACGTCAGACGTCTGGTTACAATGACGGCGACGACACGCTGAAGTGCAGAAGATCTTAACATGCCGTCATAATTACTTATTGATTAGTAAGAATTTGAAATTCCAAAAAAATTTTATCATAATGAACTTTCATCTAGGAATCTAGTACAAATAATTATAGATAATAACGGCTAATACTAATATTTGTGTGTAATTTACAGAATACAGTTGTTTATCAATAATAAGATTTTCTATTATTAAAAAAGAAAACTAAATTTCCAAATAAATTAAAATTCAATTTTGTTTTATTTAAATAAATAAATATTTAAATATTCTACTTTATAGATTAGTTTTTTTCTGGTAATTTTTTTATTTTAGCCTTATTAAATGTTAAATTAAATGACTTGCCATAACTCATTATTTCTGTTATACAGTCTAATTTTTAATTAGATATATTTTTATTTATATTTTTAGAAGAAATTTTAATTATTATTATTAAAGCTGTTTCTAGACATTTGTACCCACTTCAGTCTTGTCTTATTTTAAGCATTAAATATTTTTTTTAAAGTACAAAATAATTTGCTAGTAAAACTTAAAAAAACAATAACTAATTATGTCTAATAATAGGAATGTATTTGTTTTATAATAATTGCACAATGAGCAATATTAGATAATTTGGTGCATATTTATTTAGATGTTTCTCCACTTAGTGTCGTGTTGTTGTTTTTTTTTTTTTTTGATTAATTTAATCCAAATCGTAAAAATTCTCCTCAGCACATTCCAAATGACTTGTTAATAAATCTGTATATGTATATATCTTTTTTTAAATCCTCAATTCCTCGTTCACGTCCAAAAAAATATAAAAAAATTACGTGTGCATGCGTCGAGCTTCGTTTAATATCCGTAACTAGAAGCTCGCTATATTTACACAAGTAATAATACATGTTTTGTTTTGTTTTTAAGTCAGGAACAGAACTCCCGGGTTGTGCTGATTTAGGAAAATAATCAAAAAAGACAGAGCGGCCTGAACCACCCTGAGTTCTTGAAGTGTTATATTCTTCTTCTACCGCAGGCGTAACCGTTTATTTGTTAAATAAATTGAGAGACAATACTTTTTTTTATGCGTTTTCACATCTTCCGATTGTGAGCTACACCAACAGCCGCTCCGTCACCAGCCCGTCGGGTCCTCACTCTGGAAGCTAAAGAATGTAATTTTTTAATTTAACACAGCTACAGAGAAGGCGTAAATTGTTTAACTGTAATCGTAATGAAATCATGTCTGAAAACCTAAAAAAGTAAGAGTTTTATCTCTCACACTGGAGACTCCTTCTGGAAATGTTAAATAAGCTCCTACTCCAGCAGTCAGAAAGTTGTTGCTATGGTAACGGTAATACAGTAGTAGATCCTGGGATTCTGATAAAATGATGGATCATAAATCGCGACGTTTCACTTGTGCAGGAATGGGGTTTAAGATCTTTCTTTTTTTTTTTTTACTTTCACTTTCTACACCACTTTCTCCACACCAGGACACAACCCTTTTAAATCTATTTTCATAGCTTTTTTTTTTTTTCCTGAAAAACATTTGTCTCTGCTCTGGACTCACACACACACACACACACACACGTTTCGCTGTATAATATTTTTCTGCTCTAATGTTTGTTTACATGGTTCCTCAGAGAGTAAATCTATACAGAAATGATGAGTGATTAAATTATTTTACTGTCCATGGAACTGATGACGAATGCAAACCTTCTTCTTTCTGTCTCTTCTCTAAATAAACGTGTATAAACAGATCGAGGCATGTGCTCTCTGGTCAGCTCCCAGGTGAAGGATAAAACACACTCATTGAAGTATGTTGCACTGTTAGAGGGAACGAATCAGTGTTGAGGGGAGGTGGAGTCAGGCATAACCAATCGACTTGAAGGTCATTCAGCTAAAACTGCAAGGTGTTTCTGTACATCATCACTTATACCAGAGAAAGATTTTTAATAAAAAATTTTTTAATTTGATTATAGTAGTGACATGAAACTTCAACACTGACCTTTATCTGATCATCACACAGGACTTTACGACTTTGGTTTATTCTTTTATTCTGTTCTTGTTATTGTACATTACAGTGAAATATTAAACCTACAGGAGAAAACACAAACAGCAGGCGCTCGGTTTCAGGTTGCGGCTCCGTGCAGGTAGAGCGCCAGGAATTTCTTGAAGGTTTCAGGCTGATATCCGGACAAACCAGCAGGAACCTGAGCAGAGAGAGAGAGAGAGAGAGAGAGTACAGGTGTGAAGATAGATGAGTAATATGATTCTACACCAATGGAGATCATTGTGTGTATCAAATAATGTCACATATAAAAACCTACCTAAAATTAGCCTTAAGAATTCTTAAAAGCTAATAATCATTTCTACATTTTTTTTTATTTTTATCCACCAGCCAATCAGGCACAAGTATTTTCCATAACCATGAAAAAAATCCTAAGTAGATGGATAGATTTACATAAAAAAAAAATATTTGTACTTATGATTTATATCATCAAACTACTTTTTATTTTACACAAAAATAACCCGATTAAATACAAAAAAACTATTTTTAAATGATGATTTCATTTATTAAAGGAAATAAAAACTGTCCAAACCTGCCTGGCCCTATGTGAAAAAGTATTTGCTCCCTTAACCTATAACCTGCTTGTGCCACCCTTGACAGAAACAACTGCAATCATGCATTTGTGATGAGAAATTTTGGCCCGCTCTTCGTTGCAGAATTGTTTTAATTCAGCCAGACTAAAACCTTTTTTAAGCATTAATAGCCTGTTTTTTTGTTTTTTCTGGAAATTTTCTCTCTATAATTTCGTCGTACTCAACTCCCACATCAAGACTACAACTACCAATCGAGAGAGGACCAAAGACTATCGAGTTTCCTCTGAATTACGTGAGGCCGGACGACCGACCGCTGCATGTGGTATTCGCTCCTTCCGGTTTATGCGAGCGCGCCAGAGTGCCTCCCGTCCCCTCTGAGAGCGCTCGGTCAATCAACTTGAAATGCCTCATTTATTTTATATTTTGCTTCCAAAGCTCCAGACTTTCTTGGATTTTAAATCTAGTCTCAAGGAACAGTTAAAGTGACGATGTGAAAATGAAAAGCGAAGGGAATTGAGAGAACCCTCCTGAAGCGCTCACGTACCCTCACCACCTTCTTCTTGATGAAAGGCCGGACCTTGGCGAAGTCGTAGAGCGGCTGATCGCCGTCGATCCAGGCCAGGTTCTTCACGCCGCTGTCTGACGTCAGCTCCGTGGTGTTCAGCTGGAAAACCACGAAATGGAAGATACGGCCGTTGGTGCCGACGCTCTGCACGACGATGGGCTTCTCCAGAACCCGGGACTCGTCCTGCAGGGAGATACGAGCGAGCTCTGTTATCTGCTAATAAGCTAAAACAGCATGAAAGCTAAGTACTAGCTAAAGTGCTCCCTAATTAGCTATTAAACATCAGATCATATCTGTAGCTATCAACTCTGTAAACATATAAGCACACAGTTTGTTATTCCTGCTCCAGGCCCCATTTGAGGGTGCACTTATTTCTGCACAGCCGGTGTGACTGAGAAAGCTCTCACCCCATACAGGGCGCGGGCGCGAGCCAGGGCGTTCCCGAACGCAAACATGAGCAGTTTAGCTCTCAGCTGCTCGGGCTGGAGTTTGGGCGTGTCTCCAGCTTCCGTTATGAAGAGTGTGTGAGCATGAGGGTACGGGTAATCCTCTCTGAAACCTGAACGAACACACACACACAAAAGTTTCAGATACTTTAACATGCATGTGAGAACAAAAGCTGCTGATGAATTCTTGTATTATTAGTCACGATAATAGACAGAATGTCAGACGGTAAGACAGACAAAATAGTAAAAAAAAAAAAAAAAAAAAAAAGAGAGAGACAGACAGACATATTGGTAGACAGACAGATAGTCACCCGACAAAATAACAGTAGTAGGCAAATAGTTACAGACAGACAGACGCAAACACTGACTGGGAGAGATGGAGAGACAGACAGAATGGCAGACAAAAAAACGAAAGCACAAAGGTCAACCGAATGGTGTCTGTCTGTCTGTCTAGAACAACAGACAGATAGGCAGAATGACAAATAGGCTGATAGACGGACAGAGAGACAAAGACTGGTAGACAGAAAGCATGGCAGACACACATACACTGATCGAATGATAGGCAGGCTGGTGTAGAGACAGACAGAATAACAGATTGGAAGACAGACAGGTTGGTTTTCTGTCTGGTAGAAAAGGGAAGGTAGAGAGGTAGACAGATAGAACAACAGACAGACATTATGACTGTCTGCCAGTCTGACAAAGCCTGGTAGACAGACAGGATGACAGACAGATGAGTTCAGGTTTAAGGGAATCTTAAACAGACAGAGTGTGATGAAGGGGGCAGTAGAGGGTTTCAGGGTAACTCTCACCCGTGTGGTTTAGAAGCTGGTAGACGTTGGTGCACTGCAGGTCGATGGTGGGAGAGATGGGGTAGAAGGTCTCCAGGACGTTATTGGACGTGGCTCGGATCTCCTCGTCTCCGGCCAAAGCAGGAAGCGGAGTCGTGCTGCTCAACAGGGAGCCGTTCTGCCCTCGCACCTGAAACTGATCCTCACCTGAGACACGGCACACACACACACGGAGGGGTTACTTCACTTCTGGATTTTGGGTCGAAGTGTGTGAGAGAACCATGGCCTGTGGGGGGCGTTAGAGACGTGTCACTGCTTTAACAAATGTGTGACTCGTCATCTGATTAACGAGCTGAGATGTATTCAAACCATTTTTTTTTTTTTTTTTTTGGGGGGGGGGGGGGGGGGGGGGGTTCCAAGACAATCTCCCTAATTTAGTCGTGTCCAATTCTTCCCCGTCACTAGGGGGCCCCACATTAAGGCTACTACTACCACTCAGTCGGGAGGGCGAGGACTATCCTGCGTTTTCTCCGAACCATATGATGTCACCGACCATCTTTTCGAACTGCTCGCTCACGTTCCGTTAGGGGCGGAGTAACACACTCAGATGACAGCGCTATCCGCTCCTTCCGCGTGCGTGAGCTCATAGACGCCTCGGATTGGCTGTAGAGTCGTCATTAATGTGGGAGCACGAAGTACCTCTCATCCCTCCCCTCTGAGAGAGCTCGGCCAATCAGCTCTCTCTAAACAAGCGATTTCGGGATGATAGGGCGAGCACTTTACCACTGCGGTGTGTAATGATTTAACATAATACAACTCCGTATGATACAATTCAATATGATTTAACGTGATATAAGTCGATGTGAGATCATACAGATATATAATATGATTCAATATATGATTCAGCGCAGTGTGATTCAGTGCTACATGATTCAACATAGGACATGACTCGGGTGTACGGCACGGCGCAGGGTGCGACATGATTCGGGGTTCGATTTGACTCAGATGTATGACATGATTTGGAAAAAATTGAGTGCAAGTGCTGTGCGTGAGGTGTAAATGACTCGGATGTGCGACATGATTTATAATCTAATTCGATATATGTCTCAGGGTGATGGAAAATAATTATCATGTTGAAGTCTACGATTTAATGTGATGTATTATCTGACATAATACTCCCAGAATTCTATGAATAATTACATGTTTGTCACGTGTGAGCTCGAATTCATGCACAACAGAAGACAGCTTTGTGACGATGAGAACCCTGAGAATGAATCGTGTAACGGTCTGTAATTAATGTACGGAACAGAAGCGCATCAGCGATGCAGATGAATCATTTCCGGTCGCGTCCTCACCTCTGGTCCAGCTGGCCGACAGGACGTAGTTCTCAGCCAGCATCCTGTGAGCGAGCGCCGGATGAGAGACCTGCAGTCCTCGGCACAGGTGGAGCAGGTTGTGTAACAGGGACGGACTGCGGACGAGCCAAAAAAAAAAAAGGGGTTAGCAAATGGACAAAGACAGAAAGGAATACAAGTACATGTTGTCATTATTACTGAAAAGAGAAAAGATAAACAACAGCAGACGGGGTAAACAAAACATCTATAAACTGTATATCCATTCATTCATCTACTACACAATTTCTACGAAATGATTATAAACGCATGCTGCTCTGCATGTCAAGTAACTGTTATAATATACAAAGTGATACATGAATAAAAATACAAGTCTTTTATTTAATCTTGTATTACTGACATGAAAGGAAAACATCAAACGAACCAAAAAAAAGATACAAAATACTCAACACGACATCATCAAAGTAATACTTTATAGAAGTCAAGTCAAGCACATTTAACACACTGACCAAAGTGCTGTACAATCCTTAAATAGCTACAAACAGAAACAGACAATAATAAGAAAATTAAATAAAATAAAGTCCAAATCAACCAATATACATCAATAAAAATTCCAAAATAAACAACTAAACAGAAACTAAAAAGTTTCTAGTCTTTAAAATGAAGAACAATATAATAAGAAAATATTAAATGATCCCCTACGGCAAATTGTACCTTTACTTTCATTATTTAAATGTTTAAAACCACCAAAGCTTTTGCAAAAATCCTGCAATCACAAAACTTCTAAAATACATGAATCCAGAGGTCAAAGTTCACGTGAAAAGTAATTGCGAATACGTCGCTTGCATCCTGCATTCTTTTCACTTATTTAAACAGTATTTTGTTTTGTCTCCATTGCCTTTAGCTGGGAAAAGCCGGAGTGTTGAGTGTTTTGATGTATTTTAATCGCCATGGCAACAGCCAAAATATGCTAATGCTGTGCGTGAGGTGTAAATGTTGGCAATTGTACACTCCTGATGTCAAAGTAACCATTCAACATTTTATCATTTTACTAAAGATCAGATATCACTCTGATAGATGTTACCTAGTGAACGAAATTATGGGATGCACAGACAATAACGTAACATTCCAATGTATTACGCTCTGTATAGGATCCACAAGTAAACTTTCTTCCAGAGTCCCTGCATTATCGTGTGTGTGTGTGTGTATGTTTGTGTGTAAAATGTTAGATTAAGTCGTGGCCTTTCTGTATTTGAGCGTCGCCGGACCATAGGGCAGATGAAACAGTCTCCAAAGGGCAGTGTCAGGGAGGGGGACGATGTCTATCAAAGCCCTGCTGAACATGCGGCGCTGAACAGCCGGCTCCCTGCAGCCACGTTTCATTAATAAAGGCTTAACACGTCGCCCCCCCGCCTGTCTGGCACGCCGCGCTGCCTTTAATGCCCCGTCATTAAATTCACCACGCCGTCAGGGGCAGCGCCGAGCCAAATGCCACGAGCCAATTATCGAGAGCCGGGCAGGGGGACAGAGGCCGGAGAGGGACATTATGGCGCTGACGCGGAGAGGAACCACGCCAAGATCGTCTACGTCATTCACGGGGTTTAAAATATGCCCGGAGTTACATCACTCTTACTCAGAACAGATGGGTCTGCTTTCACATTTTTATACAAATAAAACAATTAACTGTTGTTGGTTTTTTTTTACCCAACAGTTAAACTAAAGTTAACTGTTAAATAGTGGATTCTGATGGATCAGACGGTGCTCTGCTGACGCGGGTTTATCTTAAAGCACTCACACACACACACAAACACTTCCCTCCAGGGTCAACCCTTTTCTGGTCCGTCCCCTCCTGCCACGCTGCAGGGGAACACACTTCGGGATGTTAAGCTAAAAGAAACTAATCAGCCTGAGCTGAACTCTACACTCCGGCCGTACGCCAGGACAGACAGCGCCGAAACCGTGACCAGATCGAGCTCGGTCTCTCACCAGTATCGCTCTTTAGGAGGACGGGATTGGTTGGTGTCCCAGAAGCGGGCGTGTCTGATGGCGTCCTGCACGCGATCGTCCTGATCCTGCAGCTGATTGGACGGATTCTCAGCTAACGCCAGGAGCTGAGCGGGAAAACCCGGGATGAGCTTAGTCTTAGTCAGCCACAACGCCTGTCTCACACCTGCACAGAGACGAGAGAGAGAGAGAGAGAGAGAAGACAAACACAGGAAGAGCGACATAAAAAAAGAAAGTGAGAAGGATGATCAAAGCAAGATAGAGACAGAGGGAGAGAGACAAACAGACAAAAAAACAAAAAGAATACATAAAAAAGAGAGAAAGACAAACATTGAAAAGAGACATCAGTAGGAAAAGAAAGACAAAAAAAGGAGAGCATGACAGAATGAAAAAAACAAACGGGCAAAGAAAGAGTGGGAGGGACAAAGACAGAAATATAGAGACAAATAGACGAAAGAGTGTGAGAGAAAGTGACAGAGAGAAAGAGACAGAGGGAAAGAGACGAACAGAGAGACAGACAGAAAATTGGGAACAACAGAGAGAGAGAGAGACGAGTAGCAGTTACTTATAAGTAATATACAAGTACAACTACATATAAGTAAATGCACTGAAATTAATTGTACTCTCTCACAAACACACACACACACACATTTGCACTCTTATCGCGTTCACTCACGCACACACTCTCTCTCTCGCCCTCACACACACACACTCTCTCTCTCGCCCTCACACACACACACACACTCGCCCTCACACACACTCTCTCTCTCGCCCTCACACACACTCTCTCTCTCGCCCCCACACACACACTCTCTCTCTCTCGCCCTCACGCACACACTCTCTCTCTCGCCCTCACGCACACACACTCTCTCTCTCGCCCTCACGCACACACACTCTCTCTCTCGCCCTCACACACACACTCGCCCTCACACACACACTCGCCCTCCCACACATACTCGCCCTCCCACACACACTCTCTCTCGCCCAAACACACACACTCTCTCTCGCCCAAACACACACACACACTCACCCTCACACACACACTCGCCCTCACACTCTCTCTCTCGCACTCACGCACACACACACACTCTCTCTCTCGCCCTCACACACACACACACACTCGCCCTCACACACACACTCTCTCTCGCCCCCACACACACACTCTCTCTCTCTCGCCCTCACGCACACACTCTCTCTCTCGCCCTCACGCACACTCTCTCTCTCGCCCTCACACACACACACACACTCGCCCTCACACACACACTCGCCCTCCCACACACACTCTCTCTCGCCCAAACACACACACTCTCTCTCGCCCAAACACACATACACACTCGCCCTCACACACACACTCGCCCTCACACTCTCTCTCGCCCTCACACACACACACTCTCTCTCTCGCCCTCACACACACACATCTCTCTCTCGCCCTCACACACACACACTCTCTCTCGCCCTCACACACACACACTCTCTCTCTCGCCCTCACACACACACACTCTCTCTCTCGCCCTCACACACACACACTCTCTCTCGCCCTCACACACACACACTCTCTCTCGCCCTCACACACACACACTCTCTCTCGCCCTCACACACACACACTCTCTCTCGCCCTCACACACACACTCTCTCTCTCGCCCTCACACACACACTCTCTCTCTCTCGCCCTCACACACACACTCTCTCTCTCGCCCTCACACACACACACTCTCTCTCTCGCCCTCACACACACACTCTCTCTCTCGCCCTCACACACACACTCTCTCTCTCGCCCTCACACACACACTCTCTCTCTCTCCCTCACACACACACACTCTCTCTCTCGCCCTCACACACACACTCTCTCTCTCGCCCTCACACACACACTCTCTCTCGCCCTCACACACACACTCTCTCTCTCGCCCTCACACACACACTCTCTCTCTCGCCCTCACACACACACACACACTCTCTCTCTCGCCCTCACACACACACTCTCTCTCTCGCCCTCACACACACACACACACTCGCCCTCACACACACACACTCTCTCTCTCGCCCTCACACACACACTCTCTCTCTCGCCCTCACACACACACTCTCTCTCTCGCCCACACACACACACTCTCTCTCTCGCCCTCACACACACACACACACTCGCCCTCACACACACACACACACTCGCCCTCACACACACACTCTCTCTCTCGCCCTCACACACACACACTCTCGCCCTCACACACACACTCTCTCGCCCTCACACACACACTCGCCCTCACACACAAACACACACTCGCCCTCACACACGCAGACACATACACACTTGCGCCCTCACACACACACTCTTTCTTGCCCCCTCTCTCTCTCACACACTCTTTCTTGCTCTCTCTCTCTCTCTCTCTCACACACACACACACACACACACCCTCCAGCGGGTTGGTCCTCTGAGTGTAGATGTAACACGGTGTGTGTGTGTACAGATCCATGCTGTGTGCTGCAGGAGCTGTGTATCGGTGCGGGTCGTGCCAGTCCCGGGTCCAGTCCGGTATCGCCGGTTTGCTCAGACCGGGGACGAAGTGCTGCCTCCCGGCGTACGTGACGCGCTCGAGCCCGAGAATCTCCGGAACCTCGCGAGGCCTCCTGCGGGGCAGAGCTTTACCGCGCGCGCCCGAGCTGAGAGACAGACAGCGGTGCAACAGCTCACCTTCAGGCTTCATCCTCCGGCACGAGCGGCTCAACATCGCTCTTACACTCATGTTTTATACACACACACACACTGATAATAATATAATTCCTAATAACAATAATGATGATGATGATGATGATGATAATCCACAGAAACACAGTTTATAAACAGCCCACAGCCGGGTTTGACATTTTGTCTCGCTTTCCTTCAGGAGGCTGCCATGTTACCAAGTCACGTGTCTCGATTTTCTTCTTTTTTTGTTTTATGTTGCGTACTGTGTGTGCGCTGCGTTATGACCGCCACCTGCTGGACAAATACGATATAACCACCAATTTCATTTCTTAGTGCCTTTTTTTTTTTTTTTTACAAATAAGCAAATTAATTATTGTTAAATTATCTATATAACACTTTTGTGAATTTTAGTACAATACAAACATGAAAACTAATGTAAGGGTGGGTTTTTAATTAAATAGGGCAAAAGTAAATTCTTTATTTTACTGCAGAAACTTTGGTTTGTAGGCAAGTGTTTTAAACCTGGTTACAATGTAACATCAATCGGATGTCTGTCTGTCTGTCAAGTCGATTTTGTCACAGCATCACGCAAAACTGACTGGATAGAATTTAATGACACGTTAAATCTGAGCCATAAGTGAAATCAAAATGTTGAGTAGAAGTGTCGGTATGAGCAGTTACTGTATGTACTAGATTACATCATAGCATTGAATGAACATATTCCTATTTTTCTCAAAGTGGGCGTGGCTATGCACATCACTTAACTCACCCAATCAAATCAACGCAATAGTTTACCGTAAAAATACACAGAGTGTGAGTTAGTCACAGAAACGACAGTGATGCACCGACAAACCGCCCAAATCCTCACAAAATACAAACGAAAGCTCGACACAGCATGGCTTTCCCCAAAAAAAGGCAAGTGCACTATGAAAACTGAACCTTCGAAGATGAATGGGCAGGAAAAAAAACTCTTCCAGCAGTGTTTTAGACTGATGGACCTGATGATCAGTAACTCACTGAACCAGTATTGTATAATGATCTTTTTAAAGAGAGAGATACGTCAAAGCTCTTATGTAAGTAATTTCAAAATCGGGCGTGTTCCAAATGCCATGAATGTAAATGTAGAACTGACTCAAGGTACTGACTCAAAGAGCTGACTCAGAGTGCTGACGCAAAGAGTCAACTAAAAGAATTGAATCTAAGAGTTGATTTAAAACGCCAACTTAAAGTCCTGACTCAAAGACCCAATCAAAAATTTGGTTGATTCATTCTAAATTTGGAGCTCTGACCGCTTTGATCTCCGTTTGTTTATGTGTGTATATAACAGCGCGTGATACAGACACAGGAAGCACCTTAACAGCTCAGTCTGAGACTCTACCTGTGGCTAAACATCATCCCTGGAGCCCGGAGTCCTAACGAGTGTTTTGTGCCCGACACATTAACATTTAATGCCATCTCTCCAAACAGTGCCATGAGCCGTCGCCTGCGCGTATCTGATATCGCTCATTAAAATTTAGCGGGCAGTGTGAACCCCTGAACCGATCACGTTCCACATCGAGACTTCACACACTCCGCCGTCTGTGTTTCTTCTTCGTCTTAAGTGTGTAAAGTATCGCAAAATCATCAGGAGCGATACAGCATGGGTTTGAGGATCACTCTTTATCTTCATCTGCTGTTCATAATCAGCAAAGCTGCTTCCAGAAAAGGTAGGATTTACCATATTTACTGTATTATGAGCAGATCTGGAACACACTGTGGCCCGTGAATGGATTTCTGTTTTATTTACCTGGATTTGAACAATTTGCGCTTAAAACTGAGCACGAGTTCGTCATGTGTCGATTATAATGAGTCCACTCTTTCCTTCATTTGTCTTAGGTGAATCGATTAGCATTACCGAAGAGCATGTTGTGTCTTTTTTGTGTCTTTTATTTGTAAATACAAATAGATCAACATTAATGAGCCTGTAACACCAAAAATTAAAAAGAATCATCTCGATAATGAATCATATGAATCGTATTTAAGTGATTCATAATAATGGTTGGGGAGGTGAGAGGTGTCAGGGTGAACAGACCGAAGTAGACAGAGTAATGGCACAAAGAATAAAAGAAACTAATGATTATAATAATTTATAATTAAAAATGAAAAAAAAAAACTTTGATAAAAGAGTCGACTCAAAGAGCTGATTCGACACATCGTTAGAAAAAGTGATTCTGCTTTAGGAAGGAGTCAGATGTGTTACATCTCAAGGTGTCAAGGATAATAACAACGGAGGATATACCGTATATTTACAGTAATATTGATAAAAATATTTGTTTTTTAGCTTAATTATGTTTTAAGCTTATATTTTGTCCAGGCAAAAGCATAACGCCGCAGAATTATTTAATCATAAACGTTTCTTAGAATTTTACAGACACTCTTTTAAAACTATAAATCTTAGCGAAGAAGCCTCTTATTTTTCTTTCAAACACACAACATTACCGTAAGTTCTGGACGAGCAGACCTACCGTAATGACACTAATTGATGATCCCACACTTTATAAAAAAAAAAAAGAAGGAGTAATGTGGGTTTATCATCTGTTTCTACGCAGGTGTAAAATGCGGAGGAATCCTCGCCCCTACCTCCAGCGGCAACATCTCCAGCCCGAATTTCCCAGGTCTTTACCCGTACAGCGTCGACTGCTCCTGGCTGATCGTGGTGTCCGAGGGTTCTTCCGTGCTCCTGACGTTCCACCACTTCGAGCTGGAGTACCACGCTGACTGCGCCTACGACTACATCAAAATCTACAATGGCGTCTCGGAGGATGAGGGGAACCTCCTGGGAAAGTTCTGCGGAGACGCCTCGCCTCCTCAGTTCAGCTCCTCGTGGAACATCATGTCGATTATCTTCCACTCTGACCGGCACGTGGCTCATTCGGGCTTCCTGGTGGGATACAGGAAAGGTAAATGGAACCTCAAGAATCATGACAGTTTGGCACTAACATCGTACATGTAATGATTCTCAAGTCTCCATGTTGTGCAGATACGTGTGGCGGCGTGTTGACGGGACTCTCGGGTGAGATTTCCAGCCCAGGGTATCCTCACGAGTACAGTAATAATGCCGAGTGCTCGTGGACGATTCACGTGTCCAACCGCAGCACCGTCACTCTGGTCTTCCTCGACTTCCAGCTGGAGAATAACGAAGGCTGTAACTTTGACTACATCGCACTGTTCGACGGTCCGACAGTGCAACACCGTCATATCGGGAACTACTGCGGGAACGAGCGGCCGCCAAACACCGTCTCCACGTCCAATCAGCTGCTGATCGTGTTTAAGTCAGACTTTAATATTGGAGGAAGAGGATTTAAGGCTCATTATTACTCGGGTAAGAACTCACTTAGTTTATAGGTATATAAAGATACGAACTGGTGGGCAATAAAATCACAATGCGGGTCAGTGCTGAGACACATGGTGCACATACAGTAGGTTGGTTACTTTCAACCTACAGGCCTCCAAACTTTATGTGGCCTTCAGATTAGCTCAAAAACAGAGCATAGAGAGCTTCATGGAGCAGGTTTCCATGGCCGAGCAGCTGCATCCAAGCCTTACATCACCAAGTACGATGCAAAGCATTCGATGCAGTGGGGTAACCAGACTCTAGAGCAGTGAAGACGTGTTCTCTGGAATGAGGAATCACATTTCTCTGTCTGACAATCCGATGGACGAGTCTGGGTCTGGAAGTTGCCAGGAGAACGGTACTTGTCTAACTGCATTGTGCCAAGTGTAAAGTTTGGTGAAGGGGGAGGGATTATGATGTGGGGTTGTTTTTCAGGAGTTGGGATCGACCCCTTAGTTCCAGTGAAAGGAACTCTTGATGCATCATCATACCAAGACATTTTAGACAAATTCATGCTCCCAACACTGTGGGAACAGTTTGGGGACGGCCCCTGCCTGTTCCAACATGACTGTGCACGAGTGCGTAAAGCAAGGTCCATTAAGACATGGATGAGTGAGTTTGGTGTGGAAGAACTTGACTGGCCTGACCAGAGTCCTGACCTCAACCAAATAGATTACGTTTGGGATGAATTAGAGCGGAGACTGCGAGCCACGCCTTCTCGTCCAACATCTGTGTCCGACCTCACAGATGCCCTTCTGGGAGAAAGGTCAAAAAAATTCCCATAAACCCACACACCTAAACCTTGCGGAAAGCCTTCACAGAAGAGCTGAAGCTGTTATAGCTGCAAAGAGGGCGGGGCCACATCATAACATCATATTAAACCCTATAGATTAAGAATTAAGGACGTTACTCAAGTTCATATGCATGTGAAGGCAGGCGAGCGAATATCTCTGGAAATATAGCTTTATAAGTAGGATAACAGTAGTATAATAGTAATTTTGCGAATATTATTTCACAAAATACACATCCAAACTTGATTTATTTGTCATAGAAAGTTTACCTCCATCTTAAAAGAAAGAAGTAGAATGAACTAAACCCTGTTTCGTGTCTTATCAGGTGAGTGCCAGCAGGTGCTGAAAGCCATCAGCGGGAACTTCAGCAGCCCCAGTTACCCCAACATCTACCCCAACAACATGAAGTGCCACTGGCGCGTGGTTTTGCCCCCGGGCTACAGGGTCAAACTCTTCTTCCCGGTCATGGATCTGGAGGATCAGAACAGCCTGACCGACGCCTGCGATTTTGACTCCGTCGCCGCGTACGATGGCGAGAGCGAGAGCGATGTCCTGCTGGGACGCTGGTGTGGCGCTGAACGGCCTCCACCCGTGACCTCCAGGGCAAACAAACTGCTGGTGGTCCTCAACACGGACCGGAACATTGCGTTCAGCGGTTTCTCGGCTTCCTACATGGGAGGTGAAGTTGAACAAACACTTAATACCGTGCACTTACTACCGTGTACCAGTCAAAGGTTTGGAAAGACCTTCTAATGTTCAATGTTTAGTGATTTATTTTCTACATTCTAGAGCAATACTGGAGATTTCAAAACTGTAAAATAACACAAAAGGCATTATGTAATTAAGTAACATAATAACAATAGTCAGATCTTATTTTAAGACATAAAGGGCGGCTGTTCTGGAACAGTTCTCGCAAGAACTGTATTGTGTTTGTAAAACCCATCAAGCTCCATGATGAAACTGTCTCTCATGAAGACCTTCCCAGGAAAACAAGACCAAAACTGAGCTCTGCTGCAGAGGAGAAGTTCATTTAGATACCAATTAACAACCAGCACCTCAGATTAGAGCCGTTATAAAGCTTCACAGAGCAGAAGTAGCAGATATACATCTCAATATCAACTGTTCAAAGGAGATTATTGTGTATTTTTTAGATAAACGGCTTCAGTGTAGCCGGAAATAAACATCAGGAACGTCCATGGAGTTAGAAGGGGCGTACAAACTTTTGACGGGTAGTGTACTTACAGAATATCACCACTTAGCCTAGCCTAGCTTAAACATGCTTGGAACAGTTACATTAGCCCACAGTTAAGCAAAATCATTTGACATTAGAAAATCATTCTACTTTAGAAAAGAACATTACGCACTTTACTGCCCTCCTAGTGGACAGTAGGGGTACTGCAGGTGGGCATGTGAGGTCATTTAAGTTTTCATTAATAAATTTTTTTGAACTAAGATTTTAAATATTTCTGATTTTGTATTTACATTCAAACCACATAACAAAGCCACTGGATTTAAACAACATTATGACAACATTTAAATAACTGTATATATCATTATCTCATATTGTGTGTTGATCAGAGTTGTGATTAAAGGTTTAAGTGAGACGCAGAAGACTTTCAAACTGAGTCGTCACCTTGTTAAGTTTGGGAATGACACGCTGTAGTGTATCAGTTGTTTACACCCACGATTATGTGACTGCTTTCATGTTTTTCTCTTTGCGTGTCAGTGGTTCCAGTAAACGTGAGCTGCACCAGAACCGAGTTTCAGATCCAGATCTCCCAGCAGGCTTTGCCCCAGCTGGACCGTGACAGCGTGTACCTGGGGAACCCGTCATGTTCGGCCCAGATGACGGCGTCGAACTACAAGATCCTGGCTCGCTTCGTCAACTGTGGAACTGCGAGTCAGGTAAAACTCCGAGGTCTTTGCTCCAGGTGCTAATTCACTTCAGGTTTTATTTCTGGTCATCATCAGGTTTGTTTAACATGTATGCAAGGAGTAAGGTTGCTAGTCGTTGATTAATTTCCTGTAACAGCATGACACAGTTTTTTTACAGAAACGTCACAACATCACGGTGCTGGTGAACACGCTCTATATCGACTTCTCGGACGGAAAGCAGCAGAGCGTTCAGGAGTACGAGGTGCGGTGTGACGCACAGAGGAAGGTGGCGCAGATCAGCATCATCTCGGCCGAGGATCGGATCCGGATGAACGAACTGGCCCGACTCGCCGAGGAGTCCAAGAGCCAGGAGAGCGCGCAGAGAGCCGAGCCTGAAGCTCACGAGACCAGCGACATCGTCTTCATCAGCGTCTGCGTGCTGGCTGTCATCCTCATGCTCATCGCCATCGTGTGGCTCGTGCTCCTCTAGAGACTCGAACAGATGCCTTCTGGTTTCAACGTTCGTAAATCTGACACTCAGAGAACCACAGGAGAGGGGGTTGTTGATGTGTTATCTGCACCATCAGCGCTGACGGTAGTGCAGGAGTATAATAATGCTCTCGTTTTATTGTTTCCATAGCAACAGCTCTTTCACATGGGATGGTATTGCGGGTGTTTGGCATAAACAAATTAGAAACGTACATAAACACCAAACTGGGGAGTTTAACAGAAGGAGTCTCCAGTATCAGAGACCTCAGGAGTTACTGTGTTTCTGCATCATTGGCTTCAGGAGAGAGAAAATCATCACATGAAAAAATTGCACTTTGATGTTTATTTAAAAAAAAAGGTCATAATAAAATAAAATCCATTCCATTTGGTCCTCATGGTCAGTTTGTGTCACGTGAGGTTACAGGACCGTTCGAGTCAAACCGGGACTTTTGATAACATATTGAAAGAATAAACTTACTTATTTCTCTATATAATCTCCTGCTATGCTCATGCACTTATCACAGCGTTTCGATACCATGAGGGGATCGAGGATCAAAGATCAGACTGCCTGCTTCATTCATGTCTGAAACGCCGGCTTCCCAGGAACCTCTTTAATGTTGTTTACAAACATTTGGAAATGGCAAACAGGTCACACAGACAGAAAGACTCTTATTGCTCCAAGTTCTTTAAAACATCCACATCATTCAAATGTTTTACAGTGGCTAAGAGTCTCATCACCGTACTGTGCTAGAAGTCTTTAGTAAACGTCAATCGCCTGGTCCCCGCCAGAAATTTTACCATCACATCAAGTCTCGGTTTGACTTGAACGGCTCTTTAAAAAAAAATTTTTAAATACACAGAGATTGCTTGCTTAAAAAAAAACACATTAAAAGCTGAGAAGCTGATAAAACTATAAATATAAAATCATACTACAGGTACATACAGAGAATTCATTTCAATTTCGAATAATACATTTCTACATTAAAGATATTTACTGTTTACAAAAAAATTAAAACATTTAAAAATACTAAATAGAGTCTTTTGAAGATGTTTCATCATCAGCGTCACTGTTTCTTCTTGTGGTCTCTGACGAACACGTTCACGCCGACCCTCCCATCCTTCACCTGCTCTCGGACGTCCGGTTTGTGTCTGAGAGCGAACACCAGCGCCCTCACGCTCCTCCTGTACGCTCCGCTGATCAGCCGCGAGCACTGATGAAACACCTCCCTCTCCACGTTATCCACCAGTGCAGAGTCAGCCTGGGAGCATTTCACATTTATTATTATATTATCATATTTATTGTATATTTTATTTAATAAAAGAGCTGATTTTGGGTGTGTAAGGAGAGCGGAGGAGTCACCTCTAAGCCCATACTGTCAGCGAGGAGTTTCCTGGCGTTACTCCTGAGCTCCTCGGTCTGTTTGTCACAGCGGACCTCAATAGACGGCTTGTTGGCGTTCTCCTCGATGAAGGTCCTCCAGTGTGTGTAGACCTGACGAGCCATGAACTTCACCTCAGCGTCCGGGTGACTCTTACGCAGCGTGTTCACTGTGTGACCTGCAGGGGGAGACAAGCATGCACATACTGTAATTACTTCATCTGTATTATATACAGTATACGCGATATACATGATATTTCTCTGAAATTCTGTATATATATATTATTCATGTAACATACAGGATAAAGATCTTAGTTTTATTTAGATATTATATTTTCTAAGAGAGAACCCAAGGCAAAAATATTCAGCTCTTCGATAAACGTCTCATTGTAACGAACACTGTTGACTGTTGAACCTTTTTACAGAATCGCACCGCAGTTACAAATGAGCTGATGTAGGTTTTAAAAAAGAAACATTTGTGGACAGTTTTGGATGGAGTTCATTAACAAAATGAAGACGATGAAGACATTTCTAGTTTTAAATGACGTTGATGGCGAAGTTTATATCTACTGTACACAGAAAAGAAGAGAGAAGGCATCTCGCATACACTCATCTCAAAGCCTTGACACCGATTCTCTACACTAATGTGGATTTACATCAATGTGGCATCAATCAAAAAATCTACTTGATGTGATTTATTAAATAAATATTGTGTAAATTTCCATAAGGTGTGATCAATACAGCTCTATTAACTCCGTGCCCGTGTTATAGATTCGAATAAGATGAAGATGACGAGGACTTCTCACCGATCCTAGTGGACTTGAGCACTTCTTTAGAAGGCACTTTCTTGTCCAGCTCCGTCAGAGCATTTAACATGTTTTCTTTGGTCTGACCGGGCAACTCGAGGATGGACTTGAACCTTTCGATGTCCTCGATCACCACCACCCTCTGTTCGTACACAAAACACACATTATTTAAACATAATTGGGATTAAGATGATAAACATTTGAATTAGAGGTTAACCATATTTATAAATTTTTTTAGAAACATTAATCAACTGTATAATTTGTGATCTGATCATATGTGAATTAGATTGAAAGATTTAAAACCCAACATTTATAAATGTTTATTATAAATCTAAATAAGTAAGTTTCAGATAATCTAACACTAAGAATACATGTTCGGTTATTTTAAAATGATGAATTAAAGAATTTTTTCATATAAAAAGTAAACATATACAGTAACTCAAGGATAGGAATCATCAGTCACCTCCTGATGCGATACCATCACGATACCTTGTTGCCGATTCGATTGAAATTGCTATTATATAAGTATCATGATTTTATAAACATTCTGATTCTATATCACATTTTTCCAGATTTTGCTACAATTTAAAACTTTAAATTATTAATTAAATACAGCCTGTTGCTTATAACATTAGTCTTCTCACCTAAAAAAACGTAGCATGTAAACAATACAAACTAACTTCAAATACAAGAGTTTAACATTTAACTGAGCAGTGCGTATCTCAGTCATCCGCCATAATTATTACTCCTAAACAAACTTAGTAAATAATTCACTCCGACCAAACATGGGATGAAAATGTGTAAATAGTTCAGAGTGCGTCACCTGTAGAATTATAAAGAAACAGCGATGTTTTACCTCCTCAGACACCTCCAAAGTCTCAAAACTCAAAACAGTGAGCGCACAGCTTCTAATGTATGTGATTTTTGACTTGTTGGTGCTCGCTGTGTTTTGAGACTGGTGTAAGTGTGTGTAATGAGTGAGTTTAAGACTAATTGCACCACTTGGAAGTTCCTGTGCTCGGTACAGAGTCGTTTATATCTAAGGCTGATCGGGTCCATCACCGGTCACGACCAATCAAACTGAAAACCAGACAATACTGGTCACTGTCTGATCGATCGGTTGATCTCTATTATAATCATTAAAATAATTTAAAAATTATAATAATAATGATAGATTTAATACCTGAATCACGACACAAAAAGAAATTCCCATTCATACTTAAATCGATTTTTCTTATCTCTAGTTACTCATATGATTTCTATTTTATTGTGAAAACCAATTAAACTATAAATATGATTATTGTCTGTTTACCTTCAAAGACTCAAGCGTTGCCTGTTTGTACACTTTCTCTTCTTGTTTTTGTCCTTTTCTTGCCTGATCATCTTTTGAAATACGGACCACAAATTTATCCATTTTTTAAAAAGGCTTGTAATGTTCAACCTTATATCTCTACTGAGGGCTCTTTAATTGTTCAACGCTAACAAACCGGAAGTACATCAGTTTACCGATTTTCTTCATAATTTCTGTGAATTTATTAACATTTTTAACTATTATTTTAAAAAAAACATACAGTTTCCAGAGTTTTACTGTGTAATTTAAACTAATTCTACATAACAGTAAAAGAAAAACAAGCACAGCTTGCTAGCTAGCGATAGCTACTTGCTCGGCTAGGCGCCATTACTATTCTAACCAGAAGCAAATTTCAAAATAAAAGTTGTTACGTTTAATACTCTAAAATATAACACGCTATTATATTCGCAGCATATTAATAAACATCAATAAACTAAACAATAAAAAAAAACAAGTACACAAACGCTGCCGGTTTAATATAGTATACTGTGTAATGAGACTTTTAATTTAAAAATATTTGATGGGCTCTAGAAAGTCACGTGATCACGCCAGTTTTCGCGCGAGTTTTTAGACGGATTAGCCGGTTAGCAAGCCGCGCTCCTTTTTTCTTCAGAGCTGTAAGTTTTTCGAGTCTTGTTTTACATTGAAGACACTTTTTTATGCAAGTTAATGAAGACTTGTTGTGGGTTGGGAGTGATTTCTGTGTTATAAATTGTATTTCATTGACTTTCAAAACTTAGAACTGGGCTAGCTGTTAGCTGTGTCTGGGCCTTGTCCGAATCGGCGCGAGACTCCCTTTGAACGCGCACCAGATAGGAAACAAGTTGACATCTACTGTACACTACCTAGGGAACTGTGGGTAGAATAAAGAGGCATTTGGACCACAGCCTGAGACAACGAGCGCTGATCCAGGCTGGAGTTGTATTAACTTTTTTTTTTTTCTTTCACAGGATATATTTGATTAATTTCATTTTCTTCTTTATATTTAGAGGTTTTTATCGTCATGGCGACGGTGGAGAGTGTTGCAGCGAGCAGCACACACAGTGCTGAGGATGTAAAACACTCTGAAAAAGAGACAAATAAAAGAAAAATTCCCAGTAAGTGCTCAGTGTTTAGATTTTATTATTTTTTTTACAGTAAAGGTGGTGTTGCTTGAGTACACTTACTTTGTGTGTGTGTGTGTGTGTGTTTCAGGAGATGTTGAGATGGATATTGAATACCTGTATGAAGTTGTCCCACAGCTCTCCAGAGTTTTCCGAATTACTGATAAAATTGGAGAAGGTTCCAGACTTTTGTTTGTTCATCACAATAATCAAAACAATTTCTACAGTTCGCAGTGTACAAACTGGTTTGAAGAGAAACCTTGAGAAAAACTGTAGGGCTGAAACAAACCCAACAATATGTATAAATAAGATATAAAACAATAACATATATAATTCATTTTATTAATTAAAAAATACATAGCAATTTGCTTTAGAGTGTGAAAATTCAGAAATTTTTTATTTTTAGAAAGAATAAAAAAGAAATGGATGATGATAGTAGTAATAATAATAATACAATAATTAAATTAATTTATTTGTATAGCGCTTTTAACAATGGTCTTTTTTTTTTTTCTTCTGTAAATTTCTTCTGTGCCAATAATCATTGTTAGAAAAGCTATACAAATAAAATAAATTTACTTATTAAAATTAAAATGATTTAATTCAGTGTTGGAAATAAAAAAAATAATATACAAATGATATGCAATGTAAAAATACACAAAGTATTTTTAAAAGGGAATGGAAGAAAATAATAATGACATTTTAACTTTGTATAGTGCTTTTAACAATGATTGTATTAATTTATTTACAATAAATAAATACATTGTAAATATAGCTCAGTGGTTAAGGCATTGGACTACGGTTCAGACGATCGCAGGTTTAAACCCCACAACCACTAGGTTGTCACTGTTGGGCTCTTGAGCAAGGCCCTTAACCCTCAACTGCTCAGATGTGTAATGACATAAAAATGTAAGTCGCTCTGGATAAGAGCGTCTGCCAAAATGCCTAAATGTAAATTTATTTATTTTTCCCGGTAAAGCTGCTTTCCGACAATGACCATTGGTAAATGCACTATACAATTAAATACATAACATAACTTAACAATAATAACATTTTACAATTTAATAACAATTTAATAATAATAATAATAATAATAGCTCAGCAATAAACAGTAACCAATATAAAAAGAGAAAATAAAACTGCTTCATCAGAAGAACAGAAGAATCTTAAAAAAAAACTAATAAGCAATCATTAGATATAAAAATATATTGAAGTATAAAAATAATGTAAAAGTTGTTAAATGACAGTTCATCTATGTTATTTATTTATGAAAGGAGTTTCCCTTTATTTTATTTAAAAAGTGCTTGGTATTTTGGGGGGAAAGAATTTCAAACTGCCATCTTTAATTTCTGGTAAATACATAACTTAGCTGTAGAATTTTTTTCTTTTCATTTTATTTGCAAGTGTTCAATGATTAACCAACACACTACTTTGTTTGTTCAGTTATATTTAAGTAAATGAATAGCATTTAACATTATCATAACATTGCAGGATAATTAATAATGATAAAGGAACATTTAAATATGTTTAATAATGCTGAACGTGTGTGTGTGACAGGTACCTTCAGCTCAGTGTATCTCGGTGAAGCCCAGAAGAGCGACGGTACAAGGGAGAAGTTTGCTCTGAAGCACCTGATCCCCACGAGTCACCCGGTGCGCATCGCTGCTGAGCTCCAGTGTCTCACCGTCGCTGGGTGAGAAACCTTTACGGAAAAAAAAACTGTGTTTCTGTGGTTTTAATTAGAAAACACTAATGTGTGAGTGTGTAACAGTGGTAAAGAGAACGTGATGGGAGTGACGTACTGCTTCAGGAAGGACCACCATGTGGTGATCGTCATGCCCTACGTGGAGCATCAGGCTTTTGTGGTAAAGGAAATTAATCTTGTGGCGCTCGCATGCTCTGGCTGTCTAAGTGTGACGAAGCATCAGATTAAGTGTGTGTGTGTGTGTGTGTGTTTTGGATGTAGGACATCGTAGAGACACTGAGTTTCGAGGAGGCGCGTCAGTACATGTATCATTTACTCAAAGCCTTGAAGCACATCCACGAGTTCGGGATCATCCACCGCGACATCAAGCCCACTAACTTCCTGTACAACCGTCGGGAGAAAAAGTATATGCCCCCTCCCCCCCTTTCATATTTAGCCATAATGTCAGAAATAAAACTCTGAAGCAATAGGTGTTTAAGGCGTGATGAATAAGCACACGTCCTCCTCATCCTCTGACCAATCAGAATCCAGAATTTAACAGCGTCCTGCTACAAAACCTTATTATAATAATAATAATAATAATTTTTGTACCTTGTGTGTGTTTTAGGTACGCGCTGGTAGATTTCGGCCTGGCTCAGGGAACACCAGACACACACATTGAGCTGCTAAAGGTGGTGAAATCTCAGAAAGCTCAGAAAGACTCACACGGGAAACAGGCGCTGGTTCCTTTACCCCCGAACACCAGGAGCTGCACACCGCACTCGTCCACTAAAGCGGCGGTGAAGAGACCGTCTCCACAATCGCGCACTAAACACACCAAGGTGTCTGTCTTTGTTTGTCTGGGGGCACTGGGGTCTTTCTGTTCTGTGTCACACACACATTGGCTCTTCTTCGTCACTGCTACATAAGGATTAATATTTTAAGTCACATCACCTGTATAATCATTTTCACCATTCTGGGGTGTGCCGTTATAATTAACGACAAACTGGTTGATTAACAGCAGCTTCAAAGAGTTTAATCCCTTTATTGACAGCATTATAGTAGATATTTAACAACAATTGCTTTTAAAATTCCATAAACAACTAGATGTTGTACCTTTTTTTTTTTTTTTTTGGTTATATGAGTGTGAGTCAGAAATTCTCTGCACTCCGGTTATATTAGACTCCTGTCTCATGTTACTTCAGTTTAAAAGTGGACGTTGCGCTTGTAATTTACTCATAAGTGACAGAATCTGGAACAGAAACATCAATTACCGACCGAGGAAAAAGTTCAAAGGTCGACCATCAGCTGGAAAATTTATTAACGCTTACAGTTTTATGGGATTCTCATCTTAAGGGCCAGAAGTATTGGAACATTATTAGGGAAAACAATCAACTGTGCTCGTTACAGTGAGCACTTATTGAAGAAAACAAAAATTAAAGATTGGAGTGTCAAATGTGTTGTAAAGATTTTTTGAATAAGGGAATACGAACGCTCGTCGACAGATGATGTATTTGTCTGAAAATCAATCCTACAACCAGAGTGCATATAATTTTTCACTCGACTTAGTAGTTCGACTGAAAGACAAGCAGATTTCTGTTTTTACATTTTTAAGTTGTTGTGTAAGTATCTCAGGGGGGAAATAATGAAGTTAGAGATTTGGCTCTGACCATTGAAGAGTGCTAACACTGGAGACTCCTCCCACAGATCGTAAAACAGAAATGATTTCTCATTGGAAGTTCTAATAAAAAAAAAAAAAAAACTAAAATTTGAAATTAAAGCTTCTGTTAGGGACAATTAATCAACCTGACCCCCCCTGTTATTACACTGTTCTGATCGTGATCAATCAGAGCCATCGTCTCACTTCTGTTTGTTTTATTTTTTTTAATTCCCTCTTCAGGAGCTGATGGGACTTTGTAAAACGCCCCGTTCCGTGTTCGGAGAGCGAAACCTCAACAGTATAACCCCTCAGACAGATCAAACCCAAGTGAGGATCCGTCCTTTTGATTTCGCTCGTTATTTAAATGCAAAGATTTAAAGGGCGATATGTTATCACTGTATGTTTGTTTCAGGGACATGGGATCAAACCTACAAAGACGGACGACATCATTGCACGCAAGTTTGTCTCCACGAAACGGCGCCCTCTTCCTGCACGGGCACTGGGGCCAACAAGCCAAAAGACAAAACCTGTGGCATTTAACCCGTCTCTCACCTGTAACTGCTACATGACCGACCGCGTCTGCAACATCTGTCTGTCCAGGTAAGGCCCACACCAGTGATGGACGTTTAAGCCACGCCCACTTTCAAGCTATTGATTTTAAATGAATTAAACAATTTGTGATCGTTTATGAACACTTAAAGGACAGTTGGCTGTCTGTAGGGGCCGCTGGAACATAATTTGAATAATTTTCAGTTTTTTTGCTGATCTTGATGAACTTTCTGCTCTACAGGAAGCAGCAGGTGGCACCGCGAGCAGGAACGCCAGGATTCAGGGCCCCTGAAGTTCTGACCAAGTGTCCTGATCAGGGAACTGGTGAGGAATTGTTCATGTTTGTGTGTGTGTGTGTGTGATTTCACTAGTGATTACTGCCATGAAACAAATTCCAACATTGCAACTACAGGATTTTTTTTCATCTAGCTATTACAGCTAAAACAGGACAGGAGCTAGCTAGCTTGTTCTGAACAACCTTGGCAAATATTTTTCTCCTAACACACAGGATGCTGTGCTGCCTGCTGATGTGTGAAAAAGTTTAAAGTGCACCATCTCTAGGATTGGAGAGCAACCTCAATATTTTATTTAATATATTGCACAAGCCTCAGTACCCGTCATTGTTTTTAGTTTTGTACAGTTTAAAACCGTGTTTAATCCCACATAGGCGCTTCACATTACGGCTTTAATTACCCTCAGTACAGTTTCGCAACATATGAGACAAACTGGTTTTAAAGTTTCAGCAGGAAGAATAAACATACAATTATCTGTCCATACATTTTTGAAGATAAATTTTTTAAAAGTTACAGACCTTTATGGTGCGTTCGTTACTGTTTGGTGAGGATTTGGGCGCTTTGTAAGGGCTTTAGTCATTTCTGTGTTATCACGTTGATTGGCTCAAGATTTTGGTTAGGCAAATACCGAAGGACTGGCAAATTCTGTCCAGACAGTGTTGCATGACGGAGGGACAAAATAGGCTAGACAGACATTTTTCCGAGGCTGGTTTTCGGATCCTCCAGTGTAAGTGTATGAAATGTAAAGATATCATTAAAAAAGCGAGTTCTGACCTGTGTCCAGCCAAAACCTTTCCTTTATTTATTTATAGAAAAATAAATTTGGCCTTTGAAAAAGCCTGTCTGTCCAAACTCTAAACACCTTCAGACTTTTATGAAGGTAAAGACACTAGTGGGCTGAGCCAAAAGTCACTTTGTGGCATTGTACGTTGTTATAAAAGTGTCGTACAAACAGTAAAAAAATATTGAAAACTATTTGAGAGGTGAGTGTTATTGAATAATATAAACGCAATAAAATTTAACCAAAAGTCCACGTTATATTCACAGCTTTTTAAATTGGTTGTTAATACGTTCATATGACTCAAAGATCCGAATTTTAAGTTTTTATTTTTCACCCAGACCCCTTTTTTTTTTTTTTTTTTTTTTTACTTTATTTTTCCATAGCTATCGACATGTGGTCGGCCGGCGTCATCCTTCTCTCCCTCCTGAGCGGCAGGTATCCGTTTTTCAAGGCCAACGACGACCTGATGGCCTTGACTCAGATCATGACTATCCGCGGCTCGAGAGAAACCATTCAGGCAGCTAAGAAATTTGGTACGTGTTCCAGCTTTAGTTTAACCCACAGTTTTAAGTTTATTTATTTTTTTAGCTGAAACCGTGATCTCTTGATTCAGGCAAGGCAGTGGTGTGTAGCCGTGAGCTTCCCCGACTCGATCTGAGGATCCTGTGCGAGACGCTGAGAGGAGTGCGGCCCTGCGGGGACGATTCGCTCCCACTGGAGTTCCGATCCTCACGTCATCCTGCTGACGGTAAAAAAGCGCCTCCTAGTGGCCGAGCGGAGAAACTGAGTAGCGCGGATACACGGGACGCCACGGAATTGCACGTGATGGGATGGGACCGAGTTCCTGATGAGGTTTATGACCTGCTGGACAAACTGTTAGATCTGAACCCAGAGACGAGAATCACCGCGGCAGCAGCGCTGCAGCACCCTGTGTTTAAAGATATCAGGGATTAATCAATGTTTTGTTTATGCTCGAGTTCTGTTTGTGTGACAACTGTTATATAAATATGAGGTGCCATAGTTTTGTATTATAGTGTACAATAAATATAAATGTATTTGGTGTGTATTTATTTGTTAGACATTTCATGAACATTTCGGTTCCAGTAGGTGCGTTACATTACGATAACATTTTTAATAAATGTTTTAAAAACCTCTCTGTTAATGTGTTTTGATATTTTTAAATACTAAATAGAAGGTGATTAATGATAGAGACTCATTAACACAATATGATTCTGAATCATTTACATCCGATTCAGTAACATTTTAATACACTGAGATTTACAATCACTTAAAAGGATTCCTAATAAATGATAGATTCTGTTTTTTTTCACGATGATATCCTTTCTTAGGTGATTTGCTACCAACTTTGCAGCTTTTCCAAATGATTCAGAATCGTTTTGAGATTATTCAGTACAAGTACATATAACTGATTAATGATTTGGTTTGGATCTGACTCCATTAGCACAGCAGGTTTTTTCCCCTCAAAAAATGCCTTATGATTTAATAAGTTAACTAGAACATACTGTAGTGTATTAGTGATTTTTGTTTTTCCCAACAACTAAGTGACCCCTGATTCATCTTCAGAATCATTTTACCGAACTCACTAAAATTAGTAGTGTTCAACTAGTGCTTTCTCAGCTCTCAACACACCTGATTTAACTAACTAACTAATAAACAGCCTTTTCTTAATTGAAGTGGGTGTGGTAGAGCTGGAAAACACCAGAGCTGGTGGTCCTCCAGGAATAATGCTTTAAAAGAATATAAACTTAATGAAATTTTGTAACAATTCCAGAAAAGACAACTTGGTACAAGTATGTTTCACCTTTTGTTTTTTTTAAACATTTGTAATTTTGTAACTATTCAGTAGGATTTAAAATCATTTTAATGTTTTGACTCAATCAGTTCTCATGATTCAGAATAGTTTCAATAGGATTCAGTATGGTGAAAGAATTTTACAAGACTGAATTATTTTCCATGATTCAAGACCATTGCCTTTCACCTCCAGGGTCCAGGTTCGATTAACGCTCGGGAATCTGTCTGCATGATCTCCCCGTGCTTGGTGGGTTTCCTCCGGGTGCTCCGGTTTTCTCCCACAGTCCCACAGATTAGGCTAATTGGTGTTACCAAATTGCTGGTAGTGTGTGAATGTGTGTGCACCCTGTGATGGATTGGCACGCCATATGGGGTGTACCCCACCCCGTCTTCTGTAACAGGCTCCAGGCCTCCCGAAACCTGGTATACAGTAGATGATAAGAGAGTGAGTGATTCAATACAAACTGATTCAGAATTGTCTTAATGTGATTCAGTATGTTACAGTAACATTAACTGAATAATTTCTCATGACTCAATATAAAATGATTCCGAATCGTCTCATTGTGATTCAGTATGTTGTAAGGTATTGACTGAACCATTTCTTATGATTAAATAGAAAATGAATCATCCTAGAGTGATTCTGTATTGGTGTAGTCATTCCTTATGATTCAACACACGATGATTCAGAATCTCAATTCGATTCATTATGGTGTATTTTAGCTGAATAATTTCCCATGATTCACTAGAAAACGATTCAAAAATCGCTTCAATGTGCCTTTTTTTATTGTTTATTGAATTAATGAAACGACACTGTACAAAAAAAGGAGCTTTATTATTATTATTATTATTATTATTATCTGGAAAAGTCCACTTAGATATTTACAGACGAACTTTCTGCGTAAATAGTTCTCTTTAAAATATATCCGGCTCATTCACAGCACAAAAAAAAAATTCGCCCTGCATTGTTCATTCAGAAGTGTGTCGCTTCAGTCATGTGTCTCCTTTCTGTATGTAATTAATATAAAATGTCACCTCCGTATTCCTTTTAACTCGGAGTCTCTGCTCACGATCGGGGAAACGGAAATGACGTGGTGATTTGTTTGATGTCATGATTTCCACATTCACAGTGTCGTGTGTTTTTATAAAAACATATCGTAGAGCTACGACTCGACGAGAGCGTGTGTCAGAGATATAGGGCTGCATCCTGATCTGTGTATGTGGATGAGTGTGAGTGAGTGTGTGTGTGTGTTCTTTCACTACACTGGTTCAGTTTGTGACTGATGTTTGGTTTAAAGCTCTACGTCTGTCCTATGTCTGTCCTTTGGCCTCTGCGATCTCCTCGATCCGGACCAAGACGCTCTCGATCAGATCGAACATGAAGAGCGCAGACTGCAGCACCTGGAGAGAGGACACACACTCTGTTAGCCAAGCTGTGGACAAAATATACTGAATATGTATAAATAAAATAAACTCATTAGCTAATGACATCATAAGTGTTCTGATAGCTAGTATAACAAAAATAATAAATATGCCAGAAGCTGCTGATGCACTTTTCTTGCTAACATACTGTATCCTGCACGAGGTTGCAGAGTTAAAAACCAAAAAAAAAAAAAAAGGAGACTGTAAAGAAATTCAGGACCTGGAGCTGCATTTCCGGAGTCATGTTGGGTAACGTGTCGTTGCCGACGGTAACCGTGCAGGCCGGGGCTTTAGACTCTACAGAAAAACATAAAAAAAAAAAAGTAAAAAGTAAAGAATTTTTTTCTACAACTGAACTATTATAATAATTGGAGAAAATAATATATTTACAATTAGATGTGCTTGAGGAAAAAAAAAAAAGCCATATTGTTTTTCTTTTTTTGCTGCATATTTCTGGTTTACGGAGGGTTTTTTTGACCAATCCAAGGATCAGTTGATTTACAAATCAGGTCATGTGAGAAACTCACATTTCCTCTTTTGTTTAATAAATTCAGCTTATAAATTAATATTAGAAATATCAAACCCGGATTGTGTGCGATAATATTTCTAAATATTTGGGAGATTTCAATAAATACGAATCTGATGGCGCAGCACTAAAGTAGTTCAGGTAATCTTTTTTTCAGTTTGACTCTAAAGTTGGGAATGACTCCGAGTGTGTAAAAGATGGCACTCGGGCCTTAGAACGCATCACACCACCCTGAATGTTCCTTCAGTTTCGGTCAGTGATGTCACACACACGTCTGCTTCGTACGAGTTCATTAACTGTTTTTAATGTTGTAATACAGCTTTATTTTAATTTTTTTTATGAAGGTGGTGAAGATTCGGTCGCAGAAAATTCATTAACTCAATCACACTGGGTGTAAGAATGGCATAACTGCTCCAGGAGAAGACCAGCCGTGAACACGCTAAAACATCAGCAGGTTCACAGCCGCGTGTCTCTGACCTGCCGCACTGTTCTTCCTCTTCTCCTTCGTGCTCCTCAGCTCGGCCTCGTAATGTGCTCGGGACATGTTCAAACCCGTTCGCAACGGCTTCAGGTAATTCTCCTCGATCATACACAGTTCACTCCATATTCCCGTCTGAGAATCATCACACACACACACGCGCGCACACACACACATACACATATATATAGAATAAGCATGCTGGAAAACAAACAGACGTCTGCAGAAGAGAGGTTTTGTTTTTCTCCTACCTCATTCTGACATTCTTTATCTCTGATCAGCAGATAACGCAGCAGGTTCAAAGACTCCATAATCCTGCATTCACACACACACACACACTCGATTAGTTTCCGATATCAAAACTTTAAGTATCAACTGACAGACAAATAGGCAGAAAGACAGACAGATGGATAATTACACAGTTCAATAAACACAGACAGACAGATAAATAGACAAAATACATGAATAAATAGACAAATAAATAAACAGAAAGACAGAAATAATTAAACAGACAGTTACAGATATTCCCCAACTTACAAACAAGTTTCGTTTTGGGAGCCGCTCTTACACGTATTTGACACGATCATACAATGTAAAGCATACCAATCCACTTTAATTAAATCCGTCCCCTTTCCCCACACAAAAACTATAACTGCGTCTAAGGAATTTAATCTCATACAAATGTAACAGTATCCAGATTCTCAGACGGCATTTTGTCTTAGAGCTGTTTTCCACTGTATTGGACTGTGAACTCTGAGAATTTTGTTTCTGAAATTAGCTTTATTTACCATCAGGACAGCTTTACAGGACAGACATTTTCTATCATCGTACTTCGGGACTGATTCATTTAAGGCAGAGGCCGACTATTATATACAATTGTAAATATTGGTATCTGGTACACTGCAGTGTCTATTTTTTTCCATAACACACATGATAAATTCGTTTACAAATGTTCGTAGAACCGCGGTCCGTTCGTATCTGTGTAAATTCGGGGACTACCTGTACATAGATAAATAGCCAGACAGACAGTGATAGATAAATGGAGACTTGGATGGATCAGTTGAACTGAATATAATCCATTCTGATATTGGATCTTTTATAACAGTATCTTATTTCCCTTCATTTGTTAGTGTTTTAAAATTTTAGAAATTTATAAAATCAGTCCTACAACATGTTTCTGAGATAAACTAAGAGATAGCGTGCCCTAAATCGTGGGATTCGATCCTGTGAGTGAGATGTTACCTGTCGAGGTTGTGGAGCAGGTCGGTCTCTGGTCCCTGAGGGAGACTTAGGACTTGCCGCAGTAAGGGCAGGAGGTGTTTCCCCAGAAACCAGTCGTTTTCATGACCCGGCTACGTGGAAGAGATACAGCGTGAATCAGCTCGTCCATTAGTGCTCATTTCTCCTTCGCATCGAATCTCATTCAAATTTATTAATCATTTCAGCCACTCATCTGCAGATTTATAATTAATTCAAGTGCAAGTGGCAAGCGAGTGCTTTTTTAAAAATCTCAATTAAACAAAAGGCTGGACAGACAGTTATATATTTTATCACTTTATATCTACAGAGTAAAATAAATAAATAAATAAATAAATAAACAGTTTATATGAGATAAAAACATGTAGTGGGTGTAACACTCCTTTAATGAGTTTAATTAATTCATACTTTGCTGGATATTTGATAACAGTAGGTGTAGACTGTGTAAGGGCGTGGCACTGTGAGGCGGTGTGAAGGTGTGAGGGGGCGTGACAAAGAGAGTGGCAGTGTAAGAAGGCGTGGCTGTGGGCAGGACACATGTAATCTGTATAACGTTCGCTCAGGGCGGATCTGCGTCTTTACCGCTGTACCTTCAGTGCGAGGTCGATCTGGTTCTTGATGTTCTTGATGATGAAGCCCTCTACTCCGGCATGATCGCTAGTTTTCAGCATGCACCTAAAGCACACAACGACACACACTTATTCTTAAACTTTATAATTTTTCCTCCATCATCACACAAACATCAAACAGAACAGTAGAATATTTATTCTTTTTTTATATATAAATACAGTTATCTTGGGACAAAAGATTCACCTGAAAAACTTGTATTTGGCCTCTGTGCCAAACTTGTCGATGCTCAGCTGGAAAACTGAGAGTCCTTTAGTCCTCTGTTAACACACACACACACTTATATGCCAAGCAAATTTACATGAATTATAACAAATTTTATTACCAGTAAGATTTTAACTGAGATGTTTTTTTTTTCTCTTGATAGAAAGATCAGCCTCATCCTTTAAATTTCGTTTCCATGGAAACATACCCCTATGGGCTGTAAACGCCAGCTCTATGAATGTTTATAGGTCTCCAGAAACAAGGACACATTTTATTCCTAACACACAACCTGTCGTAAATTCATTATTAATAATCCGGCTTTATGTACACGCGGTGACGTGTAAGAGGAATAAAGCGCTTATACAGGATGTGGTGTTATTTTCCTGCACCAGCATGACACACAGAGGGTTGTATTCCTTAATAAATAAATAAAAAAGAAAGTGTTCGACTTACCACATTCTGAACCGGACAGAGCGTCATCACCCGAACCATCACCTGGGGGGAAACAAACGTATGGAGTATGTAAGGGGAGCAATACTGACCAGGAGGTAGGGAGTTTGAATCTCAGCCTGCTCGGACTATTAATCTTAATTAAAATGACAATAAAGATAAATTAATTCTGGTCTGGTCTGTACCTTTGGAACATTTAGAAAGGATTTTAAATCCAGAAGGTCGGGCGTCAGGCTGCTGTCCTCCACTCGCACCAGCGTCTTCTCGTACAACTCCTGTAACCACGCCCAGAGAGAGAGACAGAGAGAGAGAGAGAGAGAGAGAGTTCACTCAGAACGTCAGGGTTCAAGACCACCAGCAGTGTGTCTCTCTCACTGTATATACTGTATACTGCATAATGTATATAAACGCAAATATTATAACATTTTTAAATAATAATAATAATAATAATAATAATTTAAAAACAGAACAGGGCACAACACAAAACTAGCACTACTAGAATTATTAAATAACTGCAAATGGGATAAAATACAGTGTAAAAATGAACAGATTACATTTTTGTAAATTAAATATAGTATATAAATAATAGAAAACTAATAATTTTACACAAATAAAAGTAATCAACAAAAAAATGGGGAGAAAAGATTATCCTCCTTCATCGCGTAAAAAAAATTAAAAACTTTAAAAAAAAAACTTCCTATATTTTCTTGTTTTAAATCTCATATTTTCTTATTCTTAGTTTATTCCTCCATTTTATGTCTTTTTGCATCTTCCTTATACTGTAATTTGTTTATCCTTGTGTCATTTTTAAATGTTTTATCTTTTTTTATTTTATCTGCATTTTTTTATATCTTATTGAATTTGGTGTTGTTTTTATTATAACTATTATTATTACTATTATTATTATTATTTTAAGCACCACTCACATGGTATTCAAGACAAGTAATGAAATTGTAGATTTTGTATTTGAAAATAATGACAATGTGAAGGATTATGGGTAATTGCATCACTAGACAGAGGAGGTGCTGTTCTCGTCAGGTGACTGACAGCATGTGGATTTGAGCCGAGTTCGTACCAGTCCCTTCTGCAACCGGGATTCTTCAGTCCTGTTACAGGAAACACAGTGAAGCGTCAGGACGAGGAGGAAAATAAAGGAAAACAAACTAATAAAAACAAACAAGTACCTAAAGAGACGCTTACCTGCTAAGTAAGAGCTCTACAAATTCCATGTTGCACTGCAGCACAAAGACAGGGCTGAAGAAATAAAACCATAAAGACACTGGTGAAGAAAAACTTATAACAACCTGTAGTGATGATGATGAGGAAGAGGAGGATGAGGAGTACCTGAGCACGGCAGGGAACAGGTCCACCGCGATGTGGTGCACAAACAGTAAATGTGCCAAGCTGGCAAGAGACTCCTTGGGATATCGGACGTCCTCCTCCAGGAACCCGGGGACATCACGCTTACGCAAGAGATTGTGGGACAACAAGTCCAGAAGCGACTCGCCGATACTGCACAGAGTGGTCTGAGAGAGAAAGAGGGAGACAGAGACACAGTGAGATAAAGAGAGAGAGAGAAAGAGAGAGAGGAGAAGGAGAGACAGAGAAAGGGGGAGACAAAAAGAAAACAAAAGAGACAGAAAGAGAGTGGGTGTCAGAGGGAGAGACACAGACAAAACACAGACAGAAATTGAGGGAAAGGAAGAAAATAGAAAGGAGAGACAAAAAGAGACAGATAGACAAAAAAACACCACAGAGAGAGAAAGAGAGACAAAAAATAATTTATGTGGCTTTTTGTTTTTTGGAATATTGAATTGCATAAACTAAAACAACAAAAAAATTTTTTTTAATGAAAATCTATAAGGGTCAAGTAGAATTATTTTGTCTTTTTTTACATTTTGTTCATTAAGTTATGAGATTAGAGTACAGAATTCAGGACTCAGAAGTCAGATTTCTCACCAGGATGTTGGTGGCAAAGTCTCTGAGAGGAGACATCTGTAACGTGTCCACGTCCTTCAGCTGGACGTCCAGTAGAGGCTCGCTCAAACTCTTCATACAGCTGCAATGACAGCAAGAGCTCACTGTTAGCCTGTTAGCTTAGCACAAAGCTGCTCTTCCGAAATCATGTTTTTTTTCAATATTAAAGTGTGATTAGGAACAAAAGATTCACTCAGTGCTCGATCGTTTCTAACTTACCCGTTTGATAACGTGGGGGGGGGGGATTAAAGGTGCCATATGTGACGTTTCAGAATGTTTTGGCTTCTTATTTTCACATTATTTTAAAAGTGCTGTACAAAACATTACATCGTACATCCAAATCATTTTCTCTGCAGTGGTAGTGCTCATGAGTTTTATTTTAGGATTATGAATACATTTTTCCGGCCCTAAAATAAGCCCCGCCCCAGCGCAGGTTAGTTTAGTTCTCTCATGTCAGGCCAAGTTAACCTGAAATAAGCCCCGCCCAAACTGTGGTTGATAATTATTTTAGACCATCACATCACAAGTTCAAAAATCCTCAGAAAGACTGTAAGCTGCAATTTCTTTATGAACTTTCTCATATTTTCTGGCCCTGAAATAAGCCCCGCCCCCAGCATTCGAGACACAGCTCAGCGGTAGACACGTACAATTTCAGGATCTCCACCCGAAGCTCGTCGTCCCTGGAGATGGTACGGCGGTCTCTGTTGTTCTCCTTGATCTCCTCCACGAAGGGCCGGGTGAAGAGCGAAAGAGCCGTGCAGCAGCGACACAACCCGAACACATCGTCCTCCTCCTGCTCGCGGCTCTGAGGAACGGGAAGTTTGGTCACCTGGGTGAGCACAGTGGAGAGGGCCATGCCCAGAGACGAGGCCTTCCTCTTCCCCAGCTTTAGCAACACTGTGGAGAGACAGAGAGAAAGAGAGAGAGAGAAAGAGAGAAGCTTTCAGAGTGGTGCAACAGAGAAGCATTCACCTGGACTCAATTATGCTAAAGAAGAAGGACGGCACTTTCCTCCACAAGAGGATGTAGAGATACAATCGGCTGCACATGTGGTGTGATGAGGAAACGCGCTGTGGGTGGGGCTTATACAGGTGGAGGACAACAAGGATTTTTTAGGAGATGAAAAAGCAAGACAGAAAGCCGGTCAAATAAAAGGGAAATAAAATAGTCCGAACAAACAATAAGAAACAAAGAAAAATTAGACTGGCCAAAAAGAAAGAAAAAAAAAAAACTTAATAAAAAAATGAAAAGACAGAAGAAAGAAAAAGAAATAAAGACAGACAGACTCAAAAATAAAAAAGAGGGGAAAAAATGGAAAGAATAGACAGATACAAACCCAAAATAAGAAAAAAAGAAAAACATAAATAACTAAAAGAATAAATATATTTTTAAAAAATGGCCAAACAGACAAAAAAGAAAGGAAGAAAGACAGCAAGAAAGATTTGGCAGACCAAATAGAGGAAAGAATAAACAAAGTGCAAAATCAAAAAGAAAAAGGTAGAAAGAAACTAGACAGCAGCAAAATAAAAAAGAGAAAAAGGAAACAAAAGGTCAGTATGAAAATAACAGAAAAGAAAGAAACAAAAATTGGACAGCCCCAAAATAAAAAAGCAAGAGTAAAAAAAATTTAAACTAAAATCAAGGGGGAAAAACACAGAGCCAAGATTAAAAAGGCAGAACATAGATAGATAGATAGATAGATGAGACTTGGGGAGCAGTTCAATGGTGTGTGTGTGTTCCTCACCTGTCTGTAAAGGTGTGAGCAGTAGCGTGATGGTTTCAGCCACAGCATCAGGATCAGCTTCCTCCACCTGCTCCAGCAGACCAAGCACCAGCTCTTTAGGACTGCACACCTAAAGGCATACAGACGGACACCTCACGTCACATGACCATTACCTCAGGTCAAGGTCACGTCAGATGTATGAGTTGACTGGAGGTGAGTATGTGTCCTACCTGCAGTAGGTGAGAGAAGATGGCCTGACAGTGATGCAGGTTCTTCTCTTCCTTCTTCAGCAGAACCCTGACCAAAGGTTCCAGAAGGTTCCAGCCCATACAGCGCACGATATTCTGCAACATTCAATTCAATTCAATTCAATTTTATTTATATAGCGCTTTTAACAATGGTCATTGTCCCAAAGCAGCTTCACAAAAAAAAATTAAAGATTTTTTTTTTTTTTTTTAAGAAAAGAAAATATTTGGAAGTGTGTATGTGTGAGAAAAATGTGTCTAGATAATAATTAAATGAATGAATGATGAATGAAATGTCTCTGATGAGCAAGCCAAGGGTGACGGCGACAGTGGCAAGGAAAAACTCCCTGAGATGGCAATAGGAAGAAACCTTGAGAGGAACCAGACTCAACAGGGAACCCATCCTCATCTGGGTGATAACAGATAGAAATAACATCAAGTGTGTTGTGCAGGTGAAAGTTCAATATATCAGAAGTTGTGTAGATTCAGTTCAGTAGTAGGTGCAGAGGGCAGATGGGGTCAGATTACTGGAAGCACAGGAGCAGGATGTGTAGCTCCAGCCATCATAAAGCAGAATCTAGCTGGAGCAGGTCCTTCTCAAGATGCCTTAAGCAACATCAATGACACTCATCAGTAAATAAACAGGAACGGTGGCATTCCTTGCGTGTAATGTTGAAACAGTAATATCCTGTGTGTGTGTGTGTGTGTGTGTGTGTGTGTGTGTATACATGTGACGGTTCTGTGCTGTGTCTCACTTGATTTCTCTCGTCGATGATGACGCTCAAGACGTGAGCACCGTGACCCCGCTCGATGCAGCTCGCCCCAGCCGAGCGGAACACCTCGAAGTCGGCCGGAGTGTAGTTCTCATCCTCGACGTGTCGCTACAAAAAGAATGAGCGGATCAGAACCAGAAAAACAAGAGAAAGCAAAAAACAGCCAGAGCGAATAAATAATCTCAGCGTGATCTTACGCATCTCTGGACGACATCGCTGAACTGCTCAAGCGACATCTTACTGCATTCCCGTGGTCTCTGAGTCGGAGTTACTGCAGCGTCTCTGAGGAGCGGCGTTCTGCTCAGAGCATCACGGGCTCTGTCCGATCTACAACCATAATCAGAAACAACTGTGTGTCTGTTACTCGCAGGATCAAGAAAAACATTCTAGCTGAATCACAAACACACTGTTCTTCAGACACATCACCTGGGGTTCACATCATACTGAAACTGCACACATACACACACACACACACACACGTATATAATTATTTTTACTTAAAAAAAATAATAATTATACAATACAATTTAAAATAATTTTTATACTCAATGAGTAAATGTGATTTTTGTCAGTTTGTACAGGGAGCGCTGATGAGCTTTTCTGCCGTCTTATAATTGTAAAACTAAATAATAAACATAAATTATTATATAATAATTATATAAAATATTATAATAATAATTATATAAAATATAATAATAATAATAATAATAAATTCTAATAATAGTATTAAATAATTTTATATTCTTATCCAAATTATAACAGCACTAGAAAAATATAAAAAAATGTATCATATTTGTCTTTTTTAATGTATTTATACTAAACACTAAGACAATATACAAATATAAAGAATTAGTTTTCTGTTTTGTTGTTGGTTGCTGTTTCACTGACATAATATATTTAATATTTAACATTTATTGAAGAGGAGAACTAAAATAACTAAGTCTTTCAAAAAAATTATTTACCTTTCTTTTTTTCCCTTATTTTTTAAAAATAGTATTATCATAAACTATTTTTTATTCACAGTTATATACTTTTTCCTTTACTTTTTAAAATAAAAAACCTTGTATAATGATAATTAAATCAAATAGTTATTAAATATTCAAAAATATTTAATCTAATAAACAAAAATGTACAGTATAACATAATATTATGCAGAATTAACACAATATTTTCACAATCAATCAATCAATCTTTATACATCCATGGACACTATGGACAACTCCACGCACATCACATCTACACTACATGTTTACGTTTACATTCTGGACCATTGCACAAAAACACTTTAATAACCTTTGCACAAAGTCACTTTTTCTATGCATATTTGCACACCATTGTATTTCTATTTGTACAGTACATTTCTATTTTCAGTTTCTATTTTTAGTTCTATTTTTCCTAGTTAAATTTTATTTTATTTTTTAATTTTCTATCGTATTTCTTTTATTCATATTTGTTACTTATTATAAGCTTTGGTTCTCTTTTTAAGGTCACTGGCGGTCGTGTAAGCATTTTACTACATTTCGTACTGTGTATGACTGTGTATGTGACAAATAAAATTTGAATTTGATTTGATATTAAGCTATTACATAACCATTAAATGTTAAATGATAATACAATAATAATATATTATTACTATTATATACTATATTGTTTCATTTAAATTATTATTATGGTTAATTATTTAATCATTGTTTTTTTTATTATAATTAAATATTACATAAATATCACAAAAGTAAAAAAGTTTTAAAAACTTCACATTTCATAAAAGCATATAGTAAAATTTCCAAACATTTTTTAAGCTAAAAACAAACTATTATTGTTATAAATTTTATTGTTATTAATATTAAATATTATTATTAATAACAAGTCATAACATTGTCGTTTTTTTACTGGAATATTATTAAAATGTATTAAATAATAATATTAATAAAATAAGTTAATGTTATCTTTTTTATGTATTTAATATGTTAATTATTTTATTTTCCTGTGTGCTTTGTGATGCTTTTTTTTTTTACTCCACACTGAAATCTCATAGTGCCGGATAAAACCACAGAAATTACAGAACTAGAAAAAGATATTAACAAAAACACAAGAAGATAAAACTCTAAAGCTTTTCTGCACTCTGTTTTTTGTTTATTTTGTGCTTTTATAAAGGTTATAAAACTAAATAAAGGGGTTTTAAAGAGAGCTGAGCAGATCTGAGGGAGAGATTTCAGCCTCCTCATGATTAGCCTGTTAGCAAACAAGCGTTCCTGATTACTGTACTGTACACAGGAAAGCGATAAATATATCCTTGAACTGTTTAACCAAAACCAATAAATATACAATAAATATAAAAATATTACAAACAATAAGAACTTACTTTAACCCAGAACTCGTGTAAAAACCTAAAGAGTGTCCTGAGCGCGAGCTACACACCTCTCTACACGGTGACGCAGCGGGCTCGGTTTGTCCCTTCCCGCTTGCTGTAGCGGTCTGATGACGAAAGCGGAAGTAACTGATAGGTTTCGTTGTCATGGAAAGAAGCATGGACGCCGGGGGAAAGAAACGAGCTCGCGCTTCTAAAACTAAGAAAGGTAAAGTTTTTATTTTTATTTTTATAATAACACGCTTTTTAAAGAACCTATTATTATTCCTAGACGTCAAGGTTATCCCTAATGCGAAGAATTAAACTGTATAGTTAAAAATGAAGAAGTGTTGAAGTGTTGATTGGGATTGAAACAACATCAGGTTTATGATGGTTGCAGGTGGACAAGCAGCTCAGATCAGGACAGCTGAAGAGGAAGCCAAGAGGTAAGCAAGTTATTATTCCTCAATCTCCTCTACTTTATAGCTTTTATAGACAGTTGGGGGCCAAAAGTTTTAAGAATGACAAAAATATGAGTTTTTCATCTTTGCCTCAGATGTTCCCCTGTTATACTGAAGTATAATTACAAGCATTTTATAAGAGTCAAAGGCTTTTATTGGCATTTACATTAAATTCCTGCAAAGAGTCAATATTAACAGTGTTGATCCATCTGTTTTAAGACCTCATCATCTCCTGTACCTCCTCCTGACTCATTGCAGCCCATTCTTGCACATCTTTTCTCACTCGTACACACTTCCATCAATTTTCTTTAAATTTTAAAAAGCTGCTTTGAGACAATGGCCATTGTTAAAAGCGCTGTATAAATAGAATTGACTTGAATTGAATTAGCAATGCTCAGAGTTTGACAGAATGTTAAGGGTTTTGTTTGTCCACAAGTTTTCAATGGGCTTAATTTCTTACATGTATGTATGAGCAAAAATGGACGCATCAAAGAAGAGCAGTGTGCAATTATTCGGATTTCGAAACAACTTATAAACAGAAGCATTTGGAGATATGCAAACAAAACAGGGATCGATACTCCTAAGGTGAAAGCTTCTTAAAAAGAATCATTACTGGTGACGAGACACGGATTCATCTAATTAGCAGAGTATGGAATGGAAACATCCTCAATCGCCGACCGAGAAAAAGTTCATCAATGCCTACAGTTTTTTTCGGATTCTCAATTTACATTTACTTTACATTTAGGCATTTGGCAGACGCCCTTATCCAGAGCGACGTACATTTTTATCTCATTATACATCTGAGCAGTTTAGGGTTAAGGGCCTCGCTTTAGGGCCCGACAGTGGCAACTTGGTGGTCATGGGATTTAAACTTGGGACCTTCCAAACTGTATTCTAATGCCTCAGTGGGGGTAACTCTTCCAGTATTGGAACATTATCAGTTAAAAGGTTCAACACTTAAAAGTGCTTGCTGCAGTGAGACGCTTTTTGAAGAGCTGAGGACTAAACTGCGCACGAAAGACTACCGTACTCTTGCATGGCGATGCTCGTCCGCACACTTCGGGCCCACGGCCCCCTGAAAGCAGCTTTACAAGGACGAACATTCACTTCTGATGAAGAAGTTAAGACAGCCGTGCATTCATGACCCACAGCGTAGCCTAAAACTAAAACATTTTTTATGAGGGAATATGAAAGCTTAATGATGGATGGTCAAAGTGTAGTGAAGAGCAAGAGGATTATGTTGAAAAATAATGTATTTAATTAAAATTAATTCTACAGCCAGAGTGCGGATCATTTTTGACTCCTGACCCTCATACAGGAAGAGTACGGGAAGAATGATGGAAAGGTTTTGGATTTAAGTTACTGAGTTTCCTATTTATTCCTCTCAGGAAGGAGGTTTTGAAGGAGACGCTGAGGGAGAAGCTCGAGTTGGAGCGGAGAGCTCTCCAGGTGGTGGACCGGCTCCTGGACGACAACGTGCAAGAGGATTTCCTCATAGACTGTGTAAGTAGCCCGAGTGTGTGTGATGTACTGAAGGTGTCTGATTCTGGCTTGATGATGATGATGGTTGTAATGGTGTGTGTGTGTGTGTGTGTGTGTGTGTGTGTGTGTGTGTGTGCGCGCGCATGCTCCAGGCTCGACTGATCGCACCAGCAAACTACAGTGATGCCGTGGAGGAACGCTTCATCGCCAGAATGTGTGGCTATCCCGTCTGTTCCAACAAACTCACTAAAGTAAGAATGAAGACGTGTAAAGGATTTCATTTTTGTAAATCCGAATATTTGCTCTGGTTTTTACATTTCTGTATATTTTCCAGGTTCCAACTCAACAGTATAAAATTTCCACCAAGACCAATAAGGTGTATGACATCACCGAGCGTAAGGTGGAGTACACACTGAGAGACCAGTCTGCTATAAAACACTGATTTAAAAAAAAAAAAATCTTTTGTTTGTGTGTTTTTAACTTTAACTACACCTGATTAAATGCGACTCTTGTTTCTCTCAGTGCTTCTGTAGTAATTTCTGCTTCAAAGCTTCCAAATATCTCGAGGCCCAGATATCCAAAACGCCGCTGTGGCTGAGGAAGGAGGAGAGGTAGTGTGACTTTTATTCATTCACATGCACATGGTTCATAATCATCGTGACGTAAAGGCGCGCTTCCGAAACCTGTGGCTGGGGAAGGTTCGAGAGGGCAAACGTTCTGGAGAAAAAGACAGGATTGGTCATTCCTTCTCAAGTGGGTGGGAATATTCTGAGTTCCTTTAAGAATGGATGGAATCGGTTAAAAATTTCTTTGAAAGTTGGTAGGAACGCCCATATTTCCATCAAGAGCAGATAGATACTGGACAGAATTCCTTTAAGAGTGAATGGGATTAATCAGAATTCCTCTGAGAGAGAGGACAGGATTGGTCGGAATTTAGCCTGAGAGTCAACGGGATTGGTCGGAATGCCATTGAAAGTGGGCGGGATTGTTACAATTCCTTTGCGAGTGGACTTTATTGTCAGAATTCCTTCTCAAGAGGACAGGATTTGTCCAAAATCCATTGAGAGTGGACAAGGTTGGTTGGAAATTCCTCTGGGAATGGACAGGATTGGTCAGAATTCCATTAAGAATTGACATGATTGGTCAGAATTCTTTTAAGAGTGAATGAGATCGGTCAGAATTCCAGTAGGAGTGGACAAGGTTGGACAAAATTCCTTTGCGGGTGAATGGTGTTGGTCATAATTCCTTTACGAGTGGACAGGATCGGTCAGAATTCCACTGAGAGTGGACGGGATTGGTCGGAACGTCATTCAGAGTGGACAGGATTGGTCCGAATTCTCTTAAAGATCTGTGATTTTATGTGAATGTTTTTTTTACGTTATAAACTGAAACGTTTATAACAATGACAGAAATATTACAGGCGTGTTCATATCAATATAAAGCTCATCCTTAAATAAAAGCTCCCTCTTTCTTTCTTTTTTCCGTACAGACCTCCTGAGGTGAAGCTCTTGAAGAAGGGAGACGGGTATGTCTCGCTTTTATTTTTATCTTTTTATAAACTAGTTCTAATGAGAAGAGTGTATCCCGTACATGTACAGTGTGCAGTACTGACGCTGCTCTGTCCTGCGTTCTCCTTCCCCTCAGAGGGACGTCGGGTCTGGAGATAAAGCTATCAGACAGACCCTTAAGCATATCGGACGTCGAGAATCCGATCTCGGAAGCGCCCGGGTCGCTGGGAGGCTCCAGCGGGAACGAGGACAGCGATGAAGAGCAGGGCTTCGTGTCCAGCGTGGTGGCCCGAGAGCAGCCGCAGCAGCAGAGGCGTGTTCGGTGGGGGGATCTGCCCACACGACATGACGGGGAAAAGCAAACGCACGACGGTGACGCCGAAGTGAGACGTGTGAGACGAGAGCGAGACAAGCACGGTGATGACGTTAAAGTCAGGGACTCCGGGTCGGTGGATGAAACCAGCGAGCTTCTACAGCAGGTCACTCTGTCTGACGCTCCTGCTTCACCTGAACACTCTCTAAACACGAATCTCATCATCTCCCAAGTGGGGATGAGCAGGAAGACCGCCGCCGGACTCAGAAACCTGCTAAAGAGCCGCGGGAATGCGGGTGCTGAAGCTCCGACGGTCACACTCGGCCTGCTGGAGTCTCTCACACACACCCTGATGGAGTGGAGGACCGAGGAGACCATGAGGTAAACCAGGACCACATGTGGCGACAATTCCATCTTATTACCTGATTTTGATTAAGATTTTTTTTCTTAAATCCTTAATAGAGCTGAACAGTTTAATAATAAAACACGTTAATATAATGATGATAATATCGTGATAATTTCCATCACAATACATTTTCTGTGATTTCCCGGATATATAATTTAAATTTATTATTTTGGAAATAAATAATTTTTTTTTATCGTTTGTGTATTTTATAATGTTTACTTTTTTATATACGTAAAATATTACTAAATTATTTTACATTAATTAACTGCTATTTGTTATTTAAAATTTTTTATTGCTTTTCTTTTTTTTTTATAATGATTCTATCACAGACAATTTAGCTTTGGTTCCAGAGCGCTTTTTTTTGTTCAAAACTCTTTTTAAGAATAAATTTTTATCCATATTTATTTTTTATTTAAACAATTGATCATTATTTATTGTTCATTAATTCTTTATTTATTCATGTTTTTCGAAAAAATTTAACTTCATATACGAAGCAGGTAATTTAAAAAAATTATCTAATTTTTTTTTTTACATTTTTTTACATTTTTTTATGTCAGGTTATGTATCATAGAAATGTCTTTAAATATCATGATATAATATTTGTCTTACATTGCCTTGCCCTCATTTAAAATTATTTACATACTTTTGTTAGAAAAGTTTTATACTTAGTTTTTTTTTTTTTTTTTTTTAATTCGCATTAAGCATTTTAAGAACTCTATATACTCTATAATGGGTATAAGGGTATAAACTCTATATAACTCTATATACCTTTATATAAGGTTCCTGTATGGAGCAGATTACACCTCACACACCGAAGCTGAGCTGCAGAGCGTTGATGATGAGGAGGAGGAGGAGGAGGAGGAGGAGGAAGAGGAACTGGATGAAGATGACCTAGAGGATGTAGAGAAGGTGCAGCGTTCAGGACGACCTTCAGGAGGAGGAGGAGGAGGAGGAGGAGGAGCTCAGGCTCGACCCTCTGCACCAGCACCTGATTATGAGGCTCTGAGGAGAGAAGCGGCGTTGCTGGAGGTCCGAGTGCACGAGTTTTACAGAGGAGCGCTTGTCCTGCCTGAGGAGACGCAAACCCAGGCCGTGGAGGAGAAAACACACGTCGAGGTCAGCACACACACAGAAACACAGCAGGATTGTGATGGGAATTGTCCCATGAGATTTATCTGCCTGGTTTAGAGAATAGAAATGTGCCAGTACTCACCACAGAGGGCGCTATGTCCAAGAGTTTGAGGAGTTCCTGCACCTTAATACTTTTGGAAAGAAAGCGGAGTGTGAGGTTACTGTAGGTCACACAGTCACAGCTTCCAGTACAGTACACACAAACCCGTCACGTCCAACAGGAGCCATGTTGATTGTTTTTCAGTAATAATTAAAAGACTTACAGTCTTGTGCAAAAGTTTTGCCCCCCCCCCCCCCCATCATTTCTCCATAGTTTCCTTACAAATCTCCAGAGTTTCTTATATTTTTATTTTAGTTTTGCGAAATAGTTCCCCAGGCCTCCTGAATGAGGTTTTTTTGTCTCTCGTTTTCAGTCTAGTCCTTCTACCGGACCTGTTTGTTTGTTTGTTGTTGTTGTTTTGGTTTAAGTAACCTATGAATCATTCAAGCATTAAAAAAAAGCGACTTAAGTCCTGACCCAGTGAGAAACAGGTGCAGATGATAACAGACGATCAGGCCGGTGATTAGTTTACTGCTGATGCTGAATGATGAGTGGTTGGAACAGACGAGAGGGGAAATGAGGTCGCTGCTGAGGTTGATCTGTAAATAACCAGTTTTTAAACTGTATCTTTAAGCACTTTGCAGCCTGTGGCAGTAAAACTCTTGTTCCAATTTCTTTCATTCAATCTGCATCATTTAATTAAATTTAATATGAATTAATGAGCGGGTCAAGACTTTTGCACAGTACTGGTTTTTACTAAAATTTTCAGTACATACCTGTGTGGTCTTTAACAGAGATGGCATACGATACCAGCAAAAATGCCAGGTTGGATACCTGGGCGAAAACTCTTGAGAATTTGATGCAATTCTTTAACAAAAAGATTTTTTTTTTTTGATAATTAGTTGTTTTTTTTATATACAGTAAGATGCTTATTGAAATGGGATCATAAACAGATTTTTGTTGTGTGTGTGTGTGTGTGTGTGTCCAGGAGAGGGAGGACGCCCCGCCGCTGCCGCTCGTCGACTCCAAGGCTCAGCGAGCGATCCAGAGGCGCATTGTTGTGGAGAAGCTCTGCAGGAGGTCAGAGTTCAGCGCACATGTCATTTTAGTGCACACGCTAAAGCAACGAGGCATTTCAGTTCTTCAGCGCTGTTTAATTATATATGTCTAAATCGTTCCTGTAGTATTCGACCCTGAGTGTTCTGTGCTGGGTTTCAGTTTACAAGACGTCGCCGGGCCGCTGGGTGTGACCATGAGCGAGATCATCAACGATGTTAACGCCATAGTCCGGACCTTCAGGTGAGTTCTAGGGATATTAAGATTCAGTTATTCATCACATTTCCTTTACAGCACAGTGAAATGATTATTTTCCATATCCCAGTTAGGAAACTGGGGGCAGCCAAGATATAGCGCCCCCTGGAGCCGCTAGGGCTCGAACCCCTGACCTTCCAATCAGTATCTCCGTGCCTTAATCGTTTGAACCACCACCGCTCTCATGTATCAAATCAGGCGTATGGATAAATATAATGAAAGTCTGGGAAAATAAAAGCCCATGCTCTGTCTACGGGAAATCCTTTACTTAGTTCTTAAATTCAAACTTGCTCCGGTTCGCTCATTCTGTGCCTCATTTAGCTTTTTCTAATGTCCTAGGTTTAAAGTTAATGTCAGGGTTCTTTCTCCTGAACTCTCTGGTTCTAGGTCTTCATAGGTCATGGTGAGGTTACACAATAACAAGCCTGGCTGCTAGAGCCAGCTCTTCATTCGTAAAATATAGTATAACACCCGAGAGCAATTGGGGTCACGGCACCACAATAAAACTCAGCGTCAGTGATTCAGGGCCCGGAAGACTCTCCAGATTTGTATTGTGTGATTTGAAGAATTCGTTTCAGATCAGTCTTTTCACCAGTGGTGTAAAAATTACAATTATGGAAAATTAAAAGTCATAATTTTCGCTGAGCCACCAGAAAAAAAATAATCACAAAATGTCAAATCGTCTCATTTGGTTTATTACAAGTACAGCATTTTCAAATTCCTGCATAAAATACTTTACGCACTTACAGAAAACGCTCTTACAGAACATTAATCAGTTCACAGTAGTAACAGTGATTCTGCTTCATCACATCACCCCTTGACGATTTTCCCACGACAGCATGACGCAGAGTGTTTTATTCTTCACGTATTCCTTATGTAGCGTTTTTTGTGAGACGTCTGAGCCGCTGTCGCTCACGGTCAGGTTGGCAACAGGAAGCGCTGTCTCGCTCTCAGGAGCTGATTTACGGCGACTCTGAAAGGCCACTTCACCAAGGTGTTTCCAGGAATTCTGCTCCTCCTGTGAAGGGCCACTAAATCTGAGCCGTGCACACAAAGGTTTAACAGCAATCAGAGGTGTTGAAACGGAGCGGTTCAGCGACTTCACACTGGAACGAGCCCCGTCCTAAAGTTATAAAATAGAAGGAAAAAAAAGACAAGTATAAAGTCAAGTACAAAAAGTTTTTAAACACCCCCCCCCCCCCCCCCCCCGTGAATATTTATTACAGTTTTCAGCACTGATATCGTTCAGCACTTTCCACGAATTTTCTTTTGTCCTGTAATAATATAACATCGATTAAATCACATACACACTTATCACAAGACTCGTGGCTGTGAATTACTTAATACGTTCGTTTTATATATGATTTAGTTTGCCCTGGGTGTACAAACTTTTGCAGTCAACTGTAACATATAGTCTGTAATCAAACAGTAACTTGATTGATTAAAATAAAATTACACCTGAATTTGTTTTTCCACTTTTATATTTGTTAAAAAAAATTAAAATATATTCATTTTCGTTCATATTTTAAATTACTATCTTTTAATAATTAAAAAAATCAAAATTCATAACATTAATCATTTGTGTTTGCAATTATGTTGAAATCATGATATGTTTTTAATATCAAACTTCAAATATAGTTTATACGTTTTTTTTTACATTTTATCATTCAACTTTTTATCAAAATTAAAAATGTTTTTATCATTAGCTAGATTAATTATACATTTTTACGTTATATTTAATATTTTTTACCGTATTCAAATATGATAATTAATAATATGCATTAATTTGGAAATGGCCTTTTTAAAAGTGTTATTTATTTTATTTTGTTTCATAACTATTTAACAACATTTCACTTTGGACATGTTGGACCTGTTCACGGGTCGCTTTTTAAAGAGTCTCTAACTCTAAAGCTGTCTGTTAAACATGAGAAGTAAACTAGCGGTTAACAGGATGTTAGTCAACAGGATGTCTGATGATGATGATGATGATGATGAATAAACCGTTATATCATCTTTTCCAGATTTACAAACCTTAACATCATCCACAAGCCTCCTGAATGGACATTAATTGCTGTCATTTTGCTTTCTGCGTAAGTCACATGGTTTCATTTGTTTACAAACATGCTTCATTTGATTCATATGTTTCATTTAAAATCATTTCCGAGTTGTTTATCTGAGCTTGAATGCTTAGGGTTTTTATTGAAAGTGTGCCAGGAAGGTTGTTACATCATTAGGTTTACCAGCCAATCAGGGTCCGGTATGCAAATGAAGACCATTTCCAGAGCTCTTTATCCCAAAAACAAAAATTAGAGAGAAATATGACTTAGACAAAAAAAATATGTATATAAATTACTTGCATAAAATAAATCTTAATGGTAATCTGATTTTTGTTTTTGCAGTAAGTTTTTCATAAAAAAAAAAATATATATTATTACTATTATTCTATTTAATATATGCGATTGATGTTCAAGTCAAAGCGGAACATTTAAGCAGAATAACAGAACCCAGTTCCGAGAGTAAAAACTCTCTATAAAACTCCCTTTATGTCTCTATATAATCCCCTGCTACACTAATGCACTTACCCCAGTGTTTCACTAGTGCTTGGACACCATCAAGGTAGAAAGTTCTCTCAGTACTCCAGAGCCACGATCGGACTGGCTGCTTCATTCACTTCTAAAACGTTGGCCTTTAATTGCATTTTTAAAAACATATGGAAATGGCTTGAAGCGAGGTCAGGACTGTACGGGGGTTGTGTGACGACTCGCAGCCGAGTTCATGTGCAAGTGGTGTTGATGAATGGTCGTGCGTGCAGTTCCTACAGACAGATGCGTCTCTTGATCATCCGCAAGTAGGCGACAAGTTATCTGTCGATTTTCGAGGATTAGGCGTCAAAAATCAGGGATTTTTTTTAATCTTTCCACTGTTTAAATGTTCTACAGCTGGTCATCACCGTACTGCTCTTATAGTCCCAGTTTGACTTGAACGCCCCTCTTTGTAATAACCATATTCTATATTTGTATACATACCTTTAATATTTTTTTTATGTTACTTACTTTTTTGATCTAATTTCACATATTTATTTTAATTTAGTCTGGTGAATTCTATATTATTGCCCTTTTACTCCTAGTTGCAAGTTTGGATCCATAATTTCTTCAAGCTCTTTAAAATTTCCTCCGGTTCATCAGGGACATTTAAAGTCTCACTGGAACTTGTTTCTCGGCTGCCGTGTCCTCAATGATTATGGAGTCAGGCTTGACGTTTGGGTTTTTTCTTTATCTGATGATGTGCTTTAATGGGTAATCTGTGTTTATGGCCAGTGAGTGTGTGTGTGTGTGTGTGTGTGTGTGTGTGTGTGTGTGTGTGTGTGTGTGTGTGTGTGTGTGTGAGATGGCTTGAACAACAGCTGGAGTGCAGGACTGGGGAAATCAGGGAGCATTGTTTTCTCTGCAGGAACACCCACTCAGTAAAGCCATTACACCTGAATGTGTGTTTATGTGTGTGTGTGTGTGTGTGTGTGTGTGTGTGTGTGTGTGTGTGTGTGAGAGAGAGAGAGTACAGGATACCCATCTTGATTTTAATCACAAAGATAAAGCTATGTACACAAGCACACAGAGCATTATGAATGAAGCTTTACAATCCTGTTTTATGATTCGAGCTTTATTGGAATTTCTCATCCGATCTCACGGTGAGCCGATCTCTCCGTCAGAGGAAAGACGTTAAACTATATGTTTCCTTGGGCCAAACGAACTAAAACATTTATCTTGATTGTCTTCATATTCGTGCAAGTGCATCAATACAGTAGCTAATTAATATTTGGCTCCACCCACTAATTAACTAACTTACAAATACGGGAAAGCTTACACAGAGCAGAAATGACAAAACAGTGTCTTGCAGACGATCAGTTAAGTCTCGTACATCAAATTTACACAAACTCAGCAGCCAACTTGCATGCCGGTTTCATTTGGTTTTAGAACAAAAATCATGCAGAATATTAATGAAGTCCAACTTTAAATGTAAATATGAACACATATGAAGTATGGTGTGTTTATTATTATTATTATGATTATTATTATTATTATTATTATTATTAATAGAAAATATAATTGTTTTGGTATTAAATAAGTAATGAAATGCAGAAAATAATCTTACTTTGTGCCCAGTTGAAGTGATTAAGATGGTGACTAATATAATCACCACATCGTTAATTAACTCTCTATAACTGCAGGACACAGAGTGTGTTACTCCCTGTATGAGAGAGGCATCGTAATGTTACATTTCTGTATATACACAGGATTGTGTTCGATGTATAAAGGCATAGTGTTGGCATGCTGCTGTTTGTGTGTGTGTGTGTGTGTGCGCGTCAGGGTCAGTACGGGCTCCAGGAAGCTGTTTGCACAGCGACAGATGGTGTGTACGGCTTCCCCGGGTTTTATGAAGGCCCGACCGAGGCCCAGAGTTCCGTGCTGCTCCCGTCAGAGTCAACAGAGACGCCTGCTTTTTTATCTCGCCACGATTACAGCGAATCCGTGATAGAGCAGCAGCAGGGCAGCATGGGAAACGTTCCACCTGAGCCACGCTAACACCCTCCTCCCACCTCCCAAACCCGAAGAACATGACTCTGATTTCTCATTTACAGACGCTTTAAACAGAGCGTTCAGCTTTTAACACGAGATAAGTTCTCTGTGTAAGATTTCTTTCTCTGAATTCTGGAACAGACCTTTCGGAGACGTTCGGAGTTCAGCTGGTTAACCAATGTCCCGGCCTTTCTGATTAGAGAACTCGCTCGTGTTTGAAATCGCTCCCTGTTGACTATTTGAGATTATTTTATGCTTCATTTTTGTCTGTAAAGAACCAAGTAGCACAAAGTTCAGTGATCATATTGATTAACAAGAAGGACTAAATCACTGGTACAGGAAATTAATCATCAGTGAGGTTACACTTTCCACCACTAATTTGTTTAAAGAAAATAAACATCATAATAACGTCATCTTATATCCTCTTATAGCGCAGCGATGACTTTAATTTATTAACCCTCAAGTATTGTACTGCTTTTTAAACAAGCCTTAGCGGTTTTCAAAATGTGTATGTCCATGTTCCAGCTGAAATCCACCTCATATCCTGCGTTCTGGCTGCTTCATTTTCTTGATGTTTCACTCCTTTTCCAGTCACGCTGTTTCAGTGTCTGTAGGTTTAAATGAAAGTGCATTTTCCTAACCAGAGAACTTCCATGTTCAGCTTCTTATAAGCACTTTCCATCTATATTCACCTTCAAATTTACTTAAGTATCAAAAGTACATGACTTACCCTTATCATCTGGGTAGCGCTGGTTCGAACCCCGGGTGATGCTGTTTTCCTCTCACAGCCGGAGGCACAGAGAGAGCTGATTGGCCCGAGCTCTCTCAGGGGGAAGGGGTGAGAGGTACTCAGTGCTCCCACATTAATCACGGCTCTACAGCCAATCAGGGCCGTCTGTGAGCTCGCGCACGCGAAAGGACCGGCTAGCGCTTTCCTCCGAGTGTGTTACTTCGCCCCTAACGGTGCGGTCGGCTCGCGTCACGTGGTTCGGAGGAAACACAGGATAGCTTTCGCCCTCCCGACTGAGTGGTGGTAGTAGCCTTAATGTGGGAGCCCCCTAGTGACGGGGAGGAATTGGCCACGACTAAATTGGAGAGAAAATCGGGGGAAAAGAATTGAACAGGACTAAATTTGTAAAAAAAAAAATTAAAAAAGTACCTGACTTACATTAACCTTTTTCATAGTAAAAAAAAAATCTCTCTTTTTCTGCTTCCTTATCGTGAATGTACTGTTTTTCTCGCTGTCTACAAACAGCTCGGCTTCTGATTACATTTACTTGTTAACGTTATTAGGCGTGTCTCGACAAAAAGGCAAGTCACACAATTATGCATTATAGGCGGCAGGTGGTGAAATTCCTTCCTTAAATCTTGCACGTGCACATTACCTTGCGGTGTAATGCAACATCATGCAGAAATGAAGTTAAATAAAGGTACAGAGATTTGCTTTTAAGCAGAGTAAAAGTAAAAAAGTATCCACTAATAAAACTAGTAGAGGTGCTGGAAATATGTATTTAAGAACAGAAACGAAGTACGTGTACTTAGTAACCTCCCACCTCTTATCAGTGATGACCACTTTTTAAAGATCTTTTGTTACTATAGAAACTTGGAAAGATAGAAGTTTATGAAAGATAAATCGATACCTTCTGACCAATCAAAATCCAGAATCCAACATGGTTATATTATAAACCTAGGACAGTACAGTAACTAGATATTAGACAGTAAGCAGCATTCTATCAATGCAATAAAGTTTAAATCCCACTTACTAATAAAAAAAATTATTATTATTTAAATAAATAAACAAACCAAATGCCCTTCCTCGACCTTCAGCCCGTCTCACAAACAAAAACTGCTTTGGATTAAACACAAAACAAGCAGCCAAATAAATAAGTGTGTATGATTCATGTAGAAGTTTAGCTTGTAGTCATTTAATCATAGAAAGAAAATTAGACAGCGGTGCGAATTTGATCGGGACGTGTTCTGTTCTTTTGTTATTTTTTCCGTTGATGAATAATTCAGACACGGATCACTCTTAACCTTATGTCACACTCGCAGTCGGCTTGTGCGGCTTTGTTCAGAGCGACTGAATAATGCATAAAGATGCTGAAACGTGAGAGCAGGTGGGAACCGAGCTGCTCTGATACGGACAGATAGAAAAAGAAAGAGAGAGAGAGAGAGGGATGGATGCTGTAGCCGCACTTTATTGACAGGGATTAGTTTTCCAGATTTTATTTATTTTCTTTTTTATCTCAAACACGAGTGTGGCATTAGGAACTGCGTACTGTTCGGACGTCTAAATATTCCTTGCATTCTACTCTAGAACACAAACTGATTGTTTTTGTATTTGTAACAAGGGGCGTGGCCATACAAATGATGTTCTGTAAGATCTATGTTTCATGCTAAAAGCAGGTTTAAAACTGTCCGAATAAAGAGCATGCTCTGATGGGGAGAATAATTAGCCTGCTCAGCGCTAAAGTTAGCTTCTTGTATAATAGCACATCCCGAAGTGATCCAAAGGAAACAGACAATAGTGGAAACTTTTTAATTTGGCTTGTCACACTTTTTTTGTCAGTTCATAGTTACTTTTGCGCCATCACACCTCATAACAAACTGAAAACTGTCCAGCTTTATTTTTGTGATGACAGGTTGAGCTCGATCGTGAGTAGGACACATGACCATAATGGATGTTCAGCAGTGTTAGGAGTTCCATGAAACCTCTTTTAAAATACTAGCTTTATTTTCTAGTATTTTGCATAAAAAAATCTGTTTTGATTTCAGAAAGAAAAATATGCAAAGCATCGGGTTCTGTAGGACATTAAACTTAATATTTGCCAGGTTGTTTATTTGGATGAGATTATATACATACAGATAGTGTATATTGTCTATATATGTTTTTTTTTTTCACACCATGATTTGTCTGATAATTGCATCATACACCTCTACATAAAAAAAAAATTCTTAATAGAGCTGTTTAAAAAAAACAAAAAACTATTATATCTCAATGTGTTTAGACCACTTCCTAGATTTTACATTGATCTCTGATTAAGCTTTGATTGCGTGTATCGCAGGTTAACCGAAGTGTCTCCGTCGCTGAGGGAGTCGATGACGAGGACGGGTTCAGTTGAGTACATCAGCTTGCTCATGAAGGAGCTCAGACTGAAAGATGAAGATCTACAGAGCCTCGTGAAGCTCTTCAAGCCTGAGAGAAAAGCGCACGCTGTACAGCAGAACCGCAATAAATAACAATGCAATCTGTACAATCTGTTTTTTTTTTTTTTGTTTATTAATATGAAATGCATAAATGCAAAGGCGTGAACTAGAAAACAAGATTCATAAACAGCTTTACTTAATTATCAAACAGTAATCCTAAAGAAAGTGTCAATTTGGTTATAGGTTAGACGTTTCAGTCTGATTTTTCTATGTTTGTTTTGACGGCTGTGAAGTTATTAAACCGTTTGTAACGGTGATGATTATTAAAATGTCTGGATTGTATGTAACATGATGTACGGTGGATTTATTCATCCTCTGACAGCGATAAAATACTCAAACGTCATAAGAATACACTGATTAACCTAATTTGTACATGAACATAAAGTGGGCGTGGTCTATTATTTAACTGAGCACTTTTGATTGACAGCAACACCCACTAGTCAGCAGTGTCATGATTCAATCTGATCATAAATCATATTAAACCATTCGAATACAGTTTCACACTGACTACACTTTGCTAGCTAGATTAGCTCGTTCTGGCTACTGCAGGTTTAATTTGCTATATTAGCTTTTACTCACTGTTTTCTAACTCACTTTTTTGTGCTTCTTTTAACAAAGTGGTTAATTTTATATGTTTTTTTTTTCTAATAATCCAACTGTAACTTACAGTTCCTACTTCAGCTTCTGTTTTATATTAGCTTCTACTCGCTAAGTTAACTTTTACTTTCTAGTTTGTTTGTTTTTTACCCAAGGTGTAGCTTTAATTGGTGTGCTTAGCTTTTTCTTGCTAACATAGCTGTAACTTCCACATTAGCTTTTGTCTTTTAGACAATTTTTTCCCTTCAGTGATGCAGCTGCCACTTGCTAGGTTAGCTGTACTTTGCTTGATCAGATTTCACTTGCTAATTTAGCTCTAACTTGCTAGATTTTGCTAGCTCTGTTAGCACCTTTTGGTTTCTTTTGAGATTAGCCCCACCCAGTAATTGAATAGAAAAGTTTTTCATGTAAAAGTAAGAAATTCCCTAAAAGTTCGGGCTTGGTTTTCTCTCATTAAATTCATCACTGTGGGCTCTAGAAATTATGTTTAAATTAATGGTTTAAGGCATTAAACTTTTAAGAAAAAAAGAAAAACTCTGGACAGGTCCACCGTTCGAAACAATTTCTATCTGAACCTTTTTTTCCCCAAAACACTTTTGTCGAATTTATAGAAGTCAAATCCAGTCCTTATTCCAAATTCTATTTTTTTGGCCAAACCTTAAATACTTTGTCATTACATCTAGTTTTTATGATTTAAAAAAATTCACAAATTTCATTGATGCGTACATACTGTGTGAAAAAGAAACTGATCAAAGTGATGGAAGGAATCTGAGATGTGCCTTTTTACATCATAGAATATAACAGCCAATCAGATTTGAATATGCAAATGAAACACTGTCAAAGCAACACTAATTCACAATAGAAAGGGGCGGATATGGCGTCTAGCTGAAGGTTCATTTTTGCGCGTGTGAAATAACATAATGTGCTCGTGAGCATGTCTTACGCGCTCATGACTTTTGACATAAATCTGACGCCATAGGCGGAGCGTGAAAGATTGAAGGATTGTCATTTGAATATCTGTGAGATCTGCATTTTTGTTGTAATTTTTTTAAAGGCATAGCAGTATCCTACTGAACCTACCAGGCAAAATCCAAAAGGAAAAATTTAAAGGAAATGAAAAAGTGCATTTTTCAGAAAAAAAACATCTGTGATTTTTAATTAAACAAACAAGAAATAGAAGGTAAAAAGGAAAAAAGGTTAAAAAAAATTTTAAAAAGGTGTGTAGGAAAAGACTAAATCTGTTCTGCAGGATTGTTAACCAGACCCGTGATCTCGCTGTTCACAGATAACCAGTCGAGTGTGAAAGTTTGCTTTATACGCAGCTGTGAAAGGTCGAGGTTCCTCTTACCTCACCGGTAATAAATACATAAAGCTAGACCAGGGTTTCATAAACACCCTTTTTTTTTTAACTCTTCCCCGCTTAACACTTAAACACTTTTTTTAATGTTTAACAAGTGAAAAAAAAGGCAGAAATTCAGGAAGAACTTTTATTTATACACAAACTCAATAGAAAAAAATGTCTGCATGGACCTAAAAGTTCAAACACAAGATTTTATAAATAACCTTCAAGTCGTGTAAAGTTTAGTTTTAATGAAAAATAATAAGTCAATAATGATTTTTTAGTATTAACAGCTTAACTAATGTTCGATAGTGTTTTCATAAAAAGAATATAAATTATATTGGATTTTTAAATGTCTCTTATTTCAGGCCGTGCTGCGTTTCTCGGTGTCTCCTCAGGTCCACCTTGCGCTGGAAGCCTTTGCCGCACGAGTCGCAGCCGAACGGTTTGAAGCCGGTGTGTTTGCGGCTGTGTGTGATGAGGTTGGAGCTCTGACTGAAGGCTTTTCCACACACTTGACATTTGTGCGGCTTTTCTCCTGAAAATGTGATCGATACGAATTAAACGTGGTACATTTTATATATGTATAATACAATAATGCATTCCTCCATCCTTTCTCTAGACCGCTTATGTATGGTTAAGGGTGGGGGGTTTGACTTGGCGCATGATGCAGGGTACTTTCTGCCAACGACCATACACTATGAGACACTCATGGACCCCCCCAAACCTCGAGGTGTGAGATGACAAAGCTAACCAATAAGCCACCGTGCTGGTTAATACTCTAATCAAGCATTTAATATAGTCACAATACATGGAATAAAACACGTCATGCGCTGTTGGTGACACAGTGTCTTCGTGGTTAGCACTGTTGCCAGGGTTCGATTCCCGCGTTCGGTCTGTGCATGGAGTTCCCATGTTTTCTTCATAATCCAGTTTCCTCCCACAGTCCAAAAACATTTAGGTAAGACTAACTGGCGTTCCCAATTTGAATGTTTTGAATATCCATGGACCCTAGTTGGATGGATGGACATTGTGCTGCTATAGGAAAATAATCAACATCAGACTGGTCCATAACTCTACAACTGATTTTTCTATAGCAGCATATTTATTCCTTTCACACCAGAGCAATATGCCAATTTTTATGAATAAACGAATCATTAGTATCATTAGTAGTACACTCGGGTCTATCTGTTACTAGTTTATTTCCCATGATTCAGTAATTGAAATGATTGATAATGTTACCTGTGTGGATGAAGGTGTGTTTCTTCATGTCGGATTTCTGGTGGAATCTCTTGCCGCAGTACTGGCAGGGGTACGGCCGCGTGTCCGAGTGGATCAACAGGTGTGTGGACAGGGTGGACGACCGCTTGAAGCTTTTCCCGCAGATTTTACAGCTGAAAATCCTCTCCTGTCAATACATACAGATATTACTCCATGGTTTTAGGTGAACGTTTTTAGCATTTAAATCGATCAATACCTTGCTCAAATTTAAAGGGTTATGAACCCAAAACTCAATGATCCTACTCCTATTAACACACACCATCATCATAAGGGGATCTTTAATTAAAGGGATACTTTAATGTACATAGTTCCATCCTTTCCTCCAAGACATTTGTGTTTGGTGTTTAGTGTTTGCTTCTTGAGATTTTATGGAAAAGCACCACGTAACATGAAAACATTCCAGCCAATCAGGTTGCAGCTTAGATAACCAAGGAAATCCAACATTGTCTCAAAAAACTGTTGATTTAGTGAGCAAATAGAAGATATATAATATAAGGTATTTCACTATCAGTATTGTATTGTTAAAGTATAGAGATATTGTATATTATATATTAATATATAGTTATATATTATATGATATATCTTTACATTTATTTATATTTCTCAGGTAACAATTACATTTTGCACATTCTGTGTAATTTATATATTTTTATATATTTCTATTTAACTTTTCTAAATATGTAAATTACATCCCAAATAATAATAAAAAAAAAAATATTCAAAAATTATTTACTTTGCATTGTTTTAGTGCAATTTTCCTTTTATTGTAGTAAAAGCTTTCTATTCTATCTATTCAATTCAGGTCGCAGACATTTAAGAATTTTACTGCGTATTATACTGTGTATGGTTGTGTACGAGACATATAAACTTTGGACTTGATTTTGAATTTGGATTTATTTGTTTATTTTTGGAACATCCATAGTCATCTGATGAAGAACTCATCTTCAATGCTAAATTTCGAACAAGCCTCCCCTTCCTCATCATTACGTACTGTAGGATTTAAACAAAGCTGGTCAGCCTGTACTAGCTAGGCCAGGCTAATGTTGTTATTCAGACTGCACCATTTACGTAAATGTAAAATTCTACCATGGTAGCAGACTTAATGTTCTTCTCTGTAGGCTCCGCCTCCCAATAATTGTTGGTAAAATTATGGCAGAAATCAGGATGACCGTAAATGAGAATGAAATGTAACATTAAAATGTAAATGCCTAAATTAATATGGACTTCAATTTTACAAATAAATAAATAAAACAAAAAATTGCTGCTATTAAAAATTTCCAAAGCAACTGTATAAAGATTTAAATAACTTATGTTTTCAGGTCATCTTTAGCATTATTTGAAAGATCAAGCGCCCACACTTTTCTGCTGAATCACATGACACATACCAAGCTAGCTTTTTTAAATAAATATGTATTGTTTTTGCTATTGTTTTTTTTTTTGTTTTTTTGGATTAGTGTATTGGATATACCACACTACGTCAATCTTCCCAATTTGGTGAAAAAAAAAAAAAAAAAATGTTGAGCAATACACAGTAATGCTGTGTATACCATAATATATACATATACACATACTTGTGAGTGGACGACTTTGTGCTGTTCCAGACTGACGGCGTGACCGAACGTTTTCCCGCACAGCTCACACGCGAAAGGCCTCGTGCCGCTGTGTGAGCGCCGGGCGTGGACCTCTAAGCCATGAGGCGTGGAAAACACCTGGATCAGATTTAAGACAAACATCAGATTTGCTGCTGAAATGGAAAAACGCAAACAATAACCGAAACTTCTGTTTGGAAAACCTGATTACCTTAGTGCACTTGACACACTTGTAAGAGCCGCTGATCTGCAGCCGTGTGCACAAGACGTCCGAATGAGATTTGATCTCGGCGTTCTCTTGGATGGTCTTGAACTCGGAGTAATATCCTCGTGTATGGCTCTTCAGCAGGTCCTTAGCCAGGGAACTGTACTCCTCCTGAGAAAAGCTTCTGAACGCGGACTGACTGGAGAAGAAGGCGTTGGCGATCCTCTGCGTGGAGCCGTAAACGCCGACGGAAGGCGTCTCACGTGTCACGTGGCTCCGCTGAAACGGTCTAACGAGGCGCCTGAGCTCCGAGCGGGGGTGAGTCCAGGCGCAGGGGCGAAAGGTCAGGTCGAAAGGTTGGATATCATCCGGTGATGATAAGGGATATCCATCCACATCTGTACAGACAGCATGTTATTAGAATGTTAATACTGTAATAATAGTGTTTTAAGAAATATCACACTGGAGAAGTACTGTTGCACTTATTATCGGCACTGCCTCAGCCGTGCTGATATTCAGCACAACACCACGACCCCGAGTGTGATATTGCTTTTATACATAAGTTTCACCAACCATTTATTGTCAAAAGATTATGATTTGGTTCTTCATTAATTAGTTACTTTGCTGCGCCAAGACATATCCTGACGGAACCTGACGGAGCTGGAGACCGACATTAAGTGTAATTTACGGGTGGAAATAGTTTAAAACTCTTACTGGTACTATGTAGTCAAAAGGTGAGGTGTGTTTAAGATGCCACTACGTTATCAGAGGTTTCATGCCGAGTGATACATATAGTTAAATGTTACCGTCTATTATCACTATTTGGGGAACACCTCTCGTCCAATCAGATTGTTCGGTATACAACTAACCGTTGTATAATATCAGTTAATGAAGTGATGAATGACTTGGTGTCATGTCAGTGTATGGTAGATGGTAGATCCTCCACTTAAATGGATTTAAAAGCATGTGTATTCATTTAAATGGTGAGTACGAAGGATTTATTTAACATATATGGAAAGAGTCTCCAGTGTGATTGTCAGAAGCTGTTCATAGCTGCTATAACATATTTAAATGTATTTTATTTTTAAATCATTTATATTATTTTATTATTTCTACAGGAAGTCAGATTTTCTGCTGAATTCCTTCTCACTATGAGCTTATACATTTAAGAGACTGAGCGCTAACTCGGATTAGACGGACGTTCACACTGAGCAGGTTTGTGGTGGATCTCGTTGTGTACGAGTCGGGTTTGTGTACCTGGAGAAGAAGATGCAGATCTGGGTCTCCACACAGAGTCCTCGTACTCCGCGGGCGGATCACACACACTTCCCTCACAGCTGAGAGGAGAGTGTTGAGATTTATGTTCAGCCGTACACACCGCGCTGCCTTCAGGTGAGCATCGACCTGCACTTTTATTCACCTCCTCACCGCAGTCAGACTCGGCCTGGATCTCTGCGCATTTACAAGTGTGCAATAAAAAGGTTGAAAAGTCATAAAACTGTTATTTATTTATTTATTTATGTTTTTGCACACGGTCTACATTCTGGAACTTATCTCATTGTTCTGCATCATGAAATAGAAAAAAACATTGTTTGGGTTGTTTCTTTTTAGATGAGATTTTAATTGGCTTAAAATTTGCTAAGTTTGGTAAATTAGCCAAATTATCTTGTAACTTAGCTTGTTACATTAGTAGTTTCCCAAATTAGCTTGTTACATGAGTTACCCAGCCATGTTTTGTAAATTGGCTAACTTTGCTAGCTTGCTAGTTTTGTTTTTCAAGTGACCTTAGCAAATGAGCTAGCTACATTTTGGAAAATTAGCTCGGTTATTATGCTAGCTAGCATTGTTTTGTTTTAAATGTAGTGATTTAGCATTGTTTTAAGAATGTTTTTTTAAGCCATAGCTAACTGGCTAAGTTGAATTCTATGTTTGTCTAAGTTTGAGCTAGCATAAAATTTACTGGTATAACTAGCTTGTCCTAAATGGAGTATGCATGATGAAACTGTGCTCTTTGTCAGATACAAACTTTTGAACATGTTTAAGTGTTTTTAAAGTGTTTTCTCTCAGGGTTTCTGCTTTCATACAACTTTTACCATACAAAATTATATTGTACTTTTTCACTACTGGTTAAAGCATGAGCTCCCAACTTTAGTCATGAATAAAGTATACTTGTGATGTTGCTACAGTAGTTTGCCTATAAAGTTTTGTTGCTAACTGAGCTAAAGAATGCTTTTAGCTACAAGTTTAGCATTGTTACAGCTGTACATTTACCTCATCACGGTCCCGCTGACGTGACATCTGACACTTTTAACTAGACTTGAAACTAAATGTGGCCAATTTCTGACACGGAGATATGGTTTTCTAATAGAAGATTAATTTGACATTTATGGAAGGAGTCTCCAGTTTCAGTGCGTTGTGAGCTGTAACTATAAGCTTTCAGACTTCGATAAACATCTAAACATATATTATCATCTTGTGAAGATTCACACACAATCATGTCTCGAATGATTTTTGTGAAAGAAGTGAAACTTGGTGGCTAAACTTTTAACAATCATACCTGTGAAGGTGTGTGTCAGTAAAGCGTCCAGTCGGATGTAGTCGTCCTCAAGGCTGCGAGGTTGGTGGTAGCTGTGAGCACGTTTGCTCTTGACTAAAAATGATCTCGGCATGTTCGCACTCAGGGTCTAGAGAGATCTTTAAAAAGAGTAAAAAACAATAATCAATAATCTTTGGTCCAAGCACTTTAATAGTTGTTGTTGTTGCAGAACATTTAGATTTATAATCTCTGAGTTGAAACCTTGTGGGTCTCTGTATCTGTCCGAGCTTCAGGTGAAACTTTATCACCTGCGCATCAATGATGCAGACGCACACCAGCGACAGGACACACAACAGACTGCTAACGATGCCGCAGGTACTCCATTACACTCTCGGTATAATAGTCTCATTAATAGTTAATACTTAATTAGAGGCTAGTGTTCATAAGGAAAACCTTCATAAGATGTACGTGAACCTACATGAACCTGAAATAAACTGACACAAACAGCTTATATGAACCTTATCCTGACATTAACATACATAAACCGACATAATACTTAATATTTAATACTTCATTCTGTTCATAAGAAAAACTTTCATAAAAGTACACAAACCTACATGCATTTAAAATAGAACAGATCTGAGTGAAAAACTTGTAAACCTGCTATAAACCTATATGACAAAAACAAAACTATAAAGTCCGAAACAAAGTCAGTATTTGGTGCGACAACACGTTAAGGATTCTTTAGTCTCTTATACAATATTTTTTAAGGAAATTAGCTACCAAGTTTTACTGAGCACTCTGCAGAACCACCAACAGTTCCTCTGAGGACTTGGACTGTCGCACCTGCTTCTTTTTGGCTTGCAAAACCCGGCAGCTTCCGTTTTGTTTTGTTTTTTGTCTTTTTTTCCTCTTCGGTGCGCAAGTATTTTTTTTTATAATTTTAATTTTGTGTTGGAATACTAAGGATCGGAAATCAGAATTGTTTTTTCGCAGAAATAAAGTTCTGAAGTAAAACGAAATAAAAAATTCATGAGAAAGTTTGTACTGTACTAAAAAAAAAAACACCTGGTTCCCAAGACCTTAGCGTAGTAGCGTGCATAAACTTGACACAACCTGGCTGAAACAGATAATGAATAAATCTACTTATTTTAGTATGATGTAGGTAAAATGTTCAGCAGAATTAAATATAAAAAATTAAATATAAAAGCTATGCATGATGTAATACATACATACATAATACAACTAAAATTAAAAAAAAACTAAACCTTTTTTCAAAATTAAACACAAAATGTAAACCCAATTGGCTGTAAATTTTTCGAAATCATGTAGAAATAATTCCAGCTCTGATTATAAGTCCAATTTTACTAAAGATTAAAATGAAGAGAACCATATTTGTTCATGTTTTAACTCAAATATTCTGACTGTTTTGGGGTTTTTATTGAAGCTTTTATAAAAACATGATGTGAGAAGTTTAATGAAATTAAATTCTGATTGTCTTATTTTATTCAAAAGGTCTAAGAACTCTTTAGAGACCCAGATCTGTGTAACATACAGTACATCAACTACGTCACATCTTGGTTAAGTCACATATTATTTACAACTGCAAATGTTTTGAACCCCACACACCCACACCCACACACACACACACACGAGTCTACCATTAAATAAATTTGCAATATCTCATCCAAAATAAACAGACAGTGCTTGATTGTCAGATGTTCGGTTTGGGGCAAATTGGCCTCAATAAAATCATTGCTCGTTTTACCTTGAGCTCAAGGTCTAACAGGAAGATAGAGAGGATTTCAATAAATGTGAGAAAAAAGTTTGATGTAGCAGCTGGGATGTGGGAAAGTGTACGTATACAAACACACACACACACACTCTCTCTCTCGCTCTCTTTTTATCACAAACACACAGTAAATAATTATAAAATAAGTATAATTTAACAATAAACACATTTACACAACACTTCTTATTTCAGCACTACTGTTTTTTTCACTTCTGGGTGAATACTTTACTATTCTGACAAATCACACACACTTCACACTTGATCAGATATGAAGGTGAAAATGCATTTCAACATGTTATAGGACATAGATTTGCACGTAAACACAAGACATCACGTGAGCTGTCTGGGAAAAAAATCACATGTATCTTACGCATGCCTTAAAAAAATGCAAGACCCACTAGGTGTGACAATTCATCATGCAATTGAATAGTGTGTAGGAATAAAATAAAAAATAAAAATGAAATAAAATAAATCATGTAAAAATAAAAAGATTTGAAAATTTGCATGGAGGGTAAAATCACGTGAAAAAAACATGTGCATGATTTAAAAAATGAGACAAATATATAAATGTGTGGAAATAAAAACCCATGTCAAAAATATGTAAAAATGCATGCATTACTTAAGGAAAGGAGTTTTAAAAAATCTTTTGATTTAACAAAATTATTTTACAAAAAATTAATAAATAAAAACACAATCTACAAGTGCCAAAAAACATATACATGAAGTTTGTGTGCAATTTTCTCTAAGAGAAGCTCTAAGAAATCATGTGCATACAGATCAAGATCTTCAGTTGGAAATCTGTGATCTTTGTAAAATTAAAGTTGCCTGATCTCATGTGATCTTCACACACAAGCCATACAATAATTTGCAAGTTTTATTCACCAAAACAAATAAACGTCTACAGAGCATTAGCTCTGCCACCACATCAGGGTTCAACCACTTGTTACAAACCACAGAAAAGCATCTCAAATCATGTAGAACCATAAAACTCTTAAAACACAAGCGGCACAGGTGCGTGCCGGCAGCACAGCACAGGTCACTCACTCACTCACAAACTCACTCAATCACTCATCCTATATTTAGGGTCGCAGGGCCTGGAGACTATCCCAGGAGGCTTATTGCACGAGGCAGGGTACACCCTGGACAGGGTGCAAATTCATCGCAGGGCACACACACATACACTCACACACTCATTCACACACTACTGTTTATTTGGGAACGCCAGTTAGCATAACCTGCACATCTCTGGATTGTGGGAGGACCCGAAGTACCCAGAGGAAACCCACCAAGCATGGGGAGAACATGCAAACTCCATGCACAAAGAGACGGGAATCAGGCCTGGCCGGGAATTGATCATTACTTTTATGACATGTTAATTGTACCACTACCTGAACTCTCAAAATGAGCTTTTTTTTACAAAAAAAATAGAAACAACCAAAAACAACAATAAAAACACCTGATCTTGTGTATATATCAGTGTTTCTTTGCTTATGTACCCTTTTTTTTTTTGCTTAGTCACTCAGTTTGCGTTGTTGGATAAAATGAACTAAAATTCAGGTCATCATTGCCTAAGTTGTGCTAAAAAAAAGGATCTGTCACTCTATACTGAACAATCCTGATCCCTACAGTATATATGTTTATTAAAAAAAAAAAAAAACTAAACAGCAAAAACAATAGAGTTTTAAGGGCTACAGAGGGCCTATACAGGAGGTGACAGCAGGTTCCACTTGTGTCAGCCAAGACCAGGAATCTCAGAACAGCTATGACTGGACAGAGGGAAAATTTCCCTTTTTTCAATTTTTTTTAACCTGCATGTATAGTGAAATAGCTTTCTGTGCTTTTTGTCTGTTTGTTTGTTTTTCTGAAAACTTTGTGTTTTATGCATCTGTGTTCTAACTGTTACTACATCCAACATCTCCTACTGTATGTGCACTGAAGCAAAGTAAAGTTACTTCCTGGATTCCTCTTCAATATGGGAATAGTAATAATAAGAACAAGAAGCAGAAACAGATGATAGACAGATAATAAATAAATAAATACTTATTGTATTACACTGCAACTTAAATAATAATGGAATTACCAACTTGAACTGCAACCTACCTCTTAGTGTTTATGCAAATGTACAGTATGATCATAACTCTTTCAAATACAACAGTACTGTATGAGAGAGTTGACTGGACACTTTGACAAGTTATTTGCACTCTTGTTTGCTGTGATGGACAGATGATCATGCAATTATTAGAACTGGTCATATACATCATGACAAAATGAATCTCGTGCAGTTAATAAATAATGCTAATTAATATTAATAATGTTAGTAATAACTAAAAAAAATACATGCAACCATACTAGAAGTTTGATCTCTGCGTTAATGCATGAATAAAGTAGACTTTATAAATGTGCATTTGCTCTGGTGTGTGTGCATTTGTACTTATAAAGTGCATGTGGGTGTGAATAAGTGAGTATAAGTGTGTGTACGTATGTAAAAGTGTGTGTACGTGTGCGTGCTCCCACCTGTTGCCTCTGCGCGCGCGCGTGGTGCTCCTGCTCCGAGTGCGCTGTTACTGCTGCTGCTCGTGCTGCTCCCCGCGCGCGCTTTAAATACCCGCGGCTCAACTTCCTGGAGGAGGTTTAAAAGCCCCAAAGCTGCAGATCTGCAGGTACACACACACAACACACACGCGCGCGCGCGCGCGTGGTCCAGTGGGTGAGGATCTGCATGCTATAAACTGCTGTCCCGTTATAGATGCATGTGATTATATGGAGACGCCTCGTGCTATAATCATCCTCAATCACATCATGATATATATTAAACCTCGTGCACAGGAAGATTCTCATATTTGGCCCTTGTAGGATTACATGCAATTATTTTAGCAGGAATAAAATAAAAAAAAAGGACTGTACATATGCATGGAGTAAATGAGTTCCTCCTGGGTTCTGCAGCCCACAATCTGGTGCCTTCAGGGATTATTTTTAATCCCTGTACACTTTTAGGAAGCAATGTTTCATCCAGAACCCTGTGTTAGAGCCCTACGACACTTTTTAGGGGGGGGGGGGGAAGAGGAAATCATGTAGATTTTTTCATCTGAAAAGTTCCAACCAAAAAGAAAATGTTCTTGGGTTTTGGTTTGGTGAAGGTCCTGGATGAAATAGGGTTCCATCTGCCATCTATGGGAACTTTTAATGATTCTAGATGGTTTTCCTTACAATATACGATATACAAAGATACAATCTACGTAAATAATAGAAAGGTTTTTATCTGTATCATTGATCAGAACTGGCTTTTTCAATTATATCTTTAGGTTTTAAACATCAGAGGACCAGAAACCAGTCTCAGAAAATGTTCTGTCTGTCTGTATGTCTGTCCAGACAGATTTTATCACAGCATCACGCAAAACTGTCTAAACAGAATTTAAGGAAACTTTTACAGTACTTAGATATCTGCCTGAAGTTTAACCTGCAAATCTGAATGTAGAGTAAAAGTGATGTTATGAACAGTTATGTTTCAGATTTAATAATCTACTGTAAAATAATCTACTAATGCGCTACTGTCTTAATGTAAACAAACACCTGCACCAATAGATATTAATTAGAAAAGATAAAGTGAATATTTTTACTGGGATTAGTTCATATTTTCACTTCGGCTGAAATAACAGCGCTGAAGTGGTATAAGTGAATTTTAACATGCTGGAGTGGTTTTAAGACAAAACTTCATCTTTATCCTTTGATCTACTTTTTCCATTTCTCATCTGTGATTCACTCTCCGATTACCGAACAGGGAGTGTATTTGTCTGAGCACCAAAGAAGGACAACTTAGTGTAAACAAGGCGTAAGATACTCAACCTTACAGAATGGGATTTCTTTGTATTAATAAGTTAGACAGAGAGTTCTGCTGTACAGAGAGACACACAGACATGGACGTGGGCTTCAACCTCAAATAATAATCATAATAATAATAATAATAATAATATCACTGATTACATTAAAGATCAGCAGATTATTTTTAAGTTTGAACTTGTAACTATTTCTAAAAACTCTTTTTACAGGTACTAACGGATACTGTACGCTAGTTATTCACATTTCTGGGATCTATCCAGTGCCCTAAATGGTTTAAGGTCCAGTAAGATGTCTTTGGAAAGCTAGAAGTTTTTCATATAAAATGTTTTGCCATTATACAATATATATATATACCTACTGTAGCACCATCTGGGAAACATTACTAGTTCTATATAGAGCAATACATCTAGAAAACCATGGGAAAGTTATTAAGAGGCGTAATTTCTGCACCAAATAAAAGTTCTATTTAGTGCAACAAATCATTACTTACTTACTTAATCTGTTTGGGATTGCAATTATAGAACCTTTAACAGGTTCTATGTGGTTTTCAATAAGCTAGAACTTTACCATATGGACACGAAAAGTTCCACAAAGTGCACAGCAAAGACTTTATACCTCTGTGAAGATTTGGTTTTCTATTTAGCAGAGGTTTCAAAAAGTGTAACATTTGCTCACAATAATTTTTCCAGGATTTGAAAAATAATCTAGCACACTTTAGGAACGCTTGTGCTTTAGATTTTTTTTTTCTATGTAGAACATTTTCAGAAAGCTAGAATTCTTGCTTTTTTAAAAATTATTATTACAGACACTTTTTATGTGTCGATGAGAAAGCTGTACATTTCTCTTCAGAAGCTCGAACCCATAAAGCGTCTGTATACTAATGTATATACACAGTAGATAGACAGATAGATTGATACAGTAGATAGGCGGCACGGTGGTGTAGTGGTTAGCACTTTCGTCTTGCACCTCCAGAGTCCGGGTACGATTCCTGGCCAGGCTCGATTCCTGTCTCTGTGTGCATGGAGTTTGCATGTTCTCCCTGTGCTTGGTGGGTTTCCTCCGGGTACTCTGGTTCCCTCCCACAGTCCAAGGACCTGCAGATTAGGCGTTCCCAAATTGCCTATAGTGTGTGTGCCCTGCGATGTATTGGCACCTGTCGAGTGTGTACCCCTCCTTGTGCCCTAAGCCTCCTGGGATAGGCTCCAGGCCCCATGAGACGATGAGTGAGAAAGTGAGAACTCCATATAGATATATAGTTTACAAGAACTGCTTTAGATAATTAGAGAACCATTATATTGTTTTTACATTACAGTACTAAAACACAGGTTCCATTAAGCACCCTGAATAGTTAGGCTAGTTATAGACTTCTGGCTTGTTGCTTTAAAAGGTCCAATTAAAGCTGGAACCCTGAGAATAATCCACACTTCTGGAAAATAAAAGTTTCCACATTGAACATGTTTAGAAAGCTAGAGCCTTTACATGTTTTACCTGTAGATTCTGTATCTAGTACAGGTACCTGATGAAAGAAACGTTCCACCTATAGTGTGTTTAATACTTCTCGTCTTTTTCTTTTGCCTTTGCAGTCTGTGGTTGATTATTTTCCAGGAGCAGCATGCAGTAGTGGTAATGATAAATGAAAATAGGACTTGTGCTCTGGAATTCATGGAGAGTATTTAAGTTCTTGAGTAGATGTGATTGATCAGAAAAAGTCGAACTGGACCCGTGCATGTAAAAGCAGGATTTCAAACCAACGACAACAAGACACTGGGATACAAAACAATCAATTTGTTTTTTTATAAGTTTATGTGACACGCGTCAATAATAAAAACATACTTCTATAATCTCAATAAACACCAGACACTAGAAGAGACAAGGGTGTTAGTTAGAGCCGTCTACTCTCAGTGTCAGCAAGTGGGGATGTGGATGGACCTGGAGGAGACACACTAACGTTTATAATCTGTAACAAAGGAATTAATCATGCAAGATGATGCTACAGAACGGTTTTGCTCAAGATTTGCCCTGTGTTTCTGTATTTCTTGGGTTCTACAGACACAATCTGGTGCTTCAGCGATTATTTTGAATCTCTGTACACTTTTGGGAAACAATATTTCATCTAGCACCCTAAAGGAACCCGTGTAAGAGCCCTACAAATTAGGGGTTCACTTTTAAAGAGGATTGGCATGGAAGACTTTTAGGAAACAAACCTACCACTCTGTCTACTTGACTGAGCAAAGAAGCGCCGATATACAATAAGGTTTCATTTAGCAGCCATATAGGAACCCTTTATGGTTTTACACAGAGTACTAAAAGAACATTTCCTTTTTAAAAAAAGGAAGGAGGGAGTGATGGGTCCACATGGAACACCTTTAATAAACTAGGATCAGTTAAAATGTAAAAAAATATATATATACAGTGTTTGGTGTAAGACCCTGATTCAGAAAAAGTCCAGGTTAAATCTAGGGGCCCTAAAATGTTCATGTCCCTTTTGAGTGAACAGGTAACGGTTCTGTTAAAAAGGGATGAGAGGGGTAAGAATTGTGTCTCTCATTAGTTCAAAGTAAGTTTATCAGCCTTTGAAGTTAAACAATCTTTAGTTGTTGTCTAAAGATCACAGATCATGAAAGGCGAAACCAGGCTTTGATATGATATAATATGATATGATATAATATGATATGATATAATATGATATGATATGATATGATGGAAAAAGAAGGACAACAAAGTTGTGGGTGTGTAAGAAATGCACAAATGTGTTGCGAAGATGCTGGTGTAAAACCCTCCACCAAGCGGACAGCAAAGAGACAAGACAGGAACATATATGGTGATGACTGAGGAACCTAAAGCAAGCATGGTAATAGGGAGAGGTGAAACATGGTAATAGGGAGAGGTGAAACATGGTAATAGGGAGAGGGTAAGAGGGAAAGCCTCGTTACCCCAAGAAGGAAGTAAATAAAATAGGAAGCTGTAGATATTACATACGTGTATATATAACGACTGATTGGTCAGATGTGCAGGTGTTGCTTAATTTGCTAGAACAGGTTATATGAACAGAAAACACTAGAGATCACCCGATATACAATATCACGATACCTTGGTACCGATTTGATCTACAGTATATGGCAATTTTCTAAGCATAATTATTTTATAAATATCCTGATACAATATCATTGTTTTCAGGTTTTGTTACAATTCTAAACAAACTTAGCAAATAATTCTCTCCTAACGCACAGGATGCTGTGCATTCTGCCAATGAGTGAATAGTTTATAGTGCACCACCTGTAGGGTTATAGAGGAACTGCAGCACCTCAAATGCACACATACATAAATTTATAGCTCACTCACTTATCATTAGCTGCATGTCTTTGGATGGTAGGAGGAAACCAGAGGACTTGGAGGAAACCCACCAGGCACGGGGAGAACATGCAAACTCCATGCACACAGACCCCGAGGTGGGAATCGAACCCGGAACCTGGTGGTGCGAGGCGACAGCGATAACCACTATACCAATGTGCCGCATATACAAATTAAACAGCCAATTTATTTTGGAGTTACCGTTGCGATGCTACGCAAAAAGTACGGTGATACGCATTCGAACCGACTTCTTCTCTCATCTCTAACAGGTTCACACTGTTTCTATAGTAATATAGTGTAGACAACATGGAGAAGCACTGTAAGAAGGAGTCTCCAGCGTCAGAGATAAACCTCCAGGACAGGAGTTTTTTTCCACATCGTGGCTCCTCGATATAAAAACATGATAACCTGCGCTTCTGTCGTCTTCTTATCTTTAAGAGAAGGAATAAAGACATGCTGGTGGAGGGAGCGAGTGTTTATAGCTGCTATAACGCAGGTGAGAACAGGAAATAACTGGTTTTGCAAAATGTTCCACAACATTAAATGTAACTATAAAGCGAAAAACGTAGGCGAGATCATGTGGTGTAAGAGGTATAATAATAATCATTAATAAAACACTTAGCGATGCGATGTTACAGAAAACAAATGAGTCACTTCTGGGTTGCTAAAGTAACCGTCCCTCATCACACACACTTTAAATCGTTAAAGATTTTAGGGCTCAGAGCATTTTATCTATCATTTGTTTTCAGGTTTCATTCAAATAAACATTTTCATTGTTGTTTTCGGTTGTTTCTGTGATTAAGCAAAAATAAATAAATAAATTAATTAATTAATAATAATAATAATAATATGCTTATTTTGGGAGTTCTACATTTTTTGTGACATCATTCCCGTATTCCAGGAGCGGTAAAAATTTACACGTTATAAAAGTTATGATCAATTTATTAACCTATGCTGTACCTCTTGAATTTTAATTACATTTTTTATGTGTTTTAATAAATATTAAAAGCAGCTACTGTATGAGCAGGACATAATTGATCATTTGCTTTTTCTCATTATGCTGCTGGCTTTTGTCATTTCTTACAGGAAAAGGAATAAAAAAAACATGCGCACGTCGGATAGTTTTTGTGTCTCCTTGTATTAATAATCGTGTTCAAGACGTGAAGTGGATGGACGGTGCTTAGCGTTTTCCTCCCTCGTGAAATGTTCGAATGAGACCACCCCTTTCTTCTTCAGCTAATCTCTGCGTCGATGCCCCGGCGGGTGAAGCATCCGTGAGCTGTACAGTGCATGGATAAGTTAGATAACAAGCACGGTGCAGAGAATGTAAACGTGCTGATTAAACGCTCACATCAGTAAGAACAGGAAACCAAAGCTGACAGTGAATAGACGCTATCACTGCAGCAAGAGGTTGAGCGTACACACCATCTCTCTCTCTCTCTCTCTCTCTCTCTATCCTCCCCACACGCACACACACACACACACACATACACACAAACACTTTATGGTAACTCGTCACCGCTTTAGAGAATACGTGATTGAAATAGCAGCACAGAGTGGCTGTGATAAAGCCTTGAGGTTTGTGTGCACTCGACTCTGACGGATGGACTGACACCGTGAGAAAGGTGCAGAGAGTCTACGCGGTATTTCTGCAGCTCGGCCTGGAGCTCGGAAAAAAAAGAAAAAGAAAACGCAGTGGGGTTTAGAGTCAAGTTGAACACCACATAGGTGTGAATCGAACAGCGGTGTATTAACCCTAAAAACATATGTGTGTGTGTGTGTGTGTGTGTGAGAGAGAGAGAGACTGGTTATTATTCCTATCATCAGTATGAAATAAAACACTCGGTGTTGTTGTGCAGTTATCGGCAACTAATCACCGATGGGGCGGAGTGATGACGCAGAGTCAGTGTTACCACCTCAGAGCTGATTATCTTACTACAACAGCACCTCAGAAAGATAAAAAAGCAGGATGTACCGTTCTTTTACTGCATAAAGAAAATTGTTGAGGTGTAAGAATTAATGTTGTGGAACATCCGTGCAACTAGTTCCTGTTCTCACTTACATTATAGCAGCTATAAACAGCCGTTCACTCCCCAGCTTCACTTTTTTCTTTCTCTCTCTGTCTCTTGAAGTCAATTAGAGCCAAAAAAACAATAAAAAAAAAAAATAATAATAATTCTGGGGAAACCACAGAGCATAAACTCATTTTGTCCTAAAGATGTCGGAACAAAAAGAAAGCTACAGCTTTACTCTGGCAAAGCAGAACACCGGAGACGCCTTCCATTAACGTTAAAGTCGCGTGACAGGTTCTAGATATTACGACTAAAATAACGACGAATAATTCGAATTAAATGATAAACATATTTTAGTCCTGTGGTTGATCCAGGATTTACAATGTAGTCAAGAGGTTCACCTGGATCTCTTCTTTTTCTTTCTTTCTTTCTGTTCTAGGATTTGACATAATGGATTCCTTCAAAGGGATAAATTGAAACTTTTTTATTTTAAATGTATCGTTTAGCATAATAATAATATTTAATATTTGACCCTCATAATCACCTGGTCCACACTGTAACTCCAGCTTATTTCTCAGTAGTGATATTGGGGGAAGCGTTCGGATGGGAACAGTCGGAGCTTGCTGTGAGTTTATCAGCTCCAGAACGTTGGAGTCTGAGGTCAGCGTATCTGAGGGAACCCCAGTGCTCAGGCGAGATAGGGAACGATTTACGGCCCAGGAATCTAAAACCGCAGGACCGTTCTCTTTCTCTCTCTCTCTCTCTCTCTCTCACTCTCGCTGTCTGCACAGTGCAAAACAACACACGCCAGTAAATCACTGGGTTAAAGGAAAACAGGCCGCGTCGAGCTAAATTATTGGATGATTTAGCAAGAAGCTACTGTGAAGAATGAGTGAAAGCCTTTGCTACCATTATTACTACTACCACTACTAACAATAATCATAATAATCATTAAAACAACAAGAAGAAAAAGAACGATCCCCCCACCCCACCCCCCCCCTTGCCGAAATGAGCTATTTGTACTTGACACTGATGTAATGTGTTGAGAGGTTCAGAGCAAAAATATTTTTAAATTGATAATTAAAAAAAAAAAATCTTTGTTCCCTTTATACTTTTCAAATATTTTTTTTTACTCTGAACCTCTGAACACGTTACATCACTGTCAATTACAAATGGCTTTTACAAACTTTGGCATTTGACTGTATATTTAAATGGACATATTTAATCACTTAGGCGAATGAATTTAACAACCTGTGAGTGAATTTTGACACTTTATTAATACTAATAATAATTATAATAATAATTGTAATAAATATTGTCTAACTGATGAAGTCACATTAAAATAAAAAAAAAAAAAAGATTAAATAACAAGCGAATTTTAAATCACAAACCTAATGTTTAAACCTATTGTACTGTAAGTATTTTATGATCTAAATATTTATTTCTGGCTCTGGTCGATTTCATTTGTATCATACCGTACAGTGTATTTAAAAAACAAAAAAAACATAATAAAAATGATTAAATAAATATTTGTTTGGGGGGAAAATTATATTTATAAAATTACATTTAAATAGATATTTATCCTAAAAAACACACACACACACACACACACACACACCTAATCTGGCTCTATATTTCAAAACCCGAGCTTGTTTATGTGTGTAGTAATAAATCACGCAGTTCATGTTCAACTTCTGGAAGGCAGCAGTGCATGAAGCAGCAGTAAAGGAGGGGTCTGGGGGTCTGGGGGGGTGACGATGGGGGTTTTGTCCCCCCCTCACAATCAGCTCGACTGATCGTGCTCCTTTGAACAAGGGCTTCTGGCTGTAAATCTAACAAACAGCTCAGAGCCACAAATTATCCCATGCAGGAGGACGTGTTGAAAGGCCATTGTGCGGCTTGGAGACAATGATCTCTCTCTCTCTCTCTCTCTCTCTCTCTCTGTCTTGCTGAGCTGCATAAGTCTATCAAAAAGTAATCAACTTCCAGGGGTTAAGTCTAACTCCCCTTTATCATCACACCACTTTGTCGCTGATTATTTTCCTCCCACAGCACAACACGCAGTGTGTTTCCTTCCTTACTTTAACAACCTTATGCAAGTTTAAAGACTGTGCATTAACGATTTAAAGGTGCAATATGTAATAAATATGCTAAAGTTTTCAAATAATATAATTAAAAAAAACCTTTAGAACAAGTCTGATTTGCAACTTGAAACAAATTTAACCGAGCTCATTTAACTGGACTTAACTGCCCCATTAAATGTAATAAAACCTGGTGTTGGAGCTCATCTCGAGTACCTCGACGTCTCTCCGTGCAGTTGATTCGCTCGCCCTGTCACGTCCGCGGTGCTCACTCTGTGGCAGCCTTGGTGTTTTAGCAGAACTGGAAACAGGAGACCCGCTGCACTCTGACACAGTCGTCTACAGCGTTCAGAAACAGAAATAACAGATATAATCATGAAAACTAAATCTTTGGCCCTGTAACAGGAAAGTGTAGCGCATGAAGAGTGTGAAAGAGAAGTGAGAGACATGTGGTCAAGCACAACACCAAGCATGTCTAAATTTATATTCTGCCCCAGCAATGACTAAAGCGAGACAAATCATGATTTTATCTAACGCACCGAGGCACTGCGGGTGGGGAACTGTCTAATAGCAGTGGTAGAAGAACAGCAACAGTGACTGAGGAAATAAAAAAATTGATTTCTTTTTATGGGGAACTGATTTAGATGAACTGATTCACAAGTGAATGATAAATGAATACTTGTTAGATTTGGTGTTTATTTGTTCATTTATGTTAAAAACCACAAGCAGACTTAATCCTAATAAAAGAAGCATGATGATAAAACTGCGTGACCGAGTGGGTTTCAGCTGCTGCCCTGCAGGCCGAACCTCGTGTTAGACGGAAGCCCTTGAAAGAACAGAAGCCACAAGTTAACACCTAAAAGCTCTAGAAGATGAGCAAAGTCTCAAGACAGACAGAAGCTACAGGTTTTGGAAATCCCCGTGATGGCAAGTCCCTAAGTGGGCAGAAGCCCAGCATGAGGCAATAAGCTTCTGGTCAAGCAGTATCATCTACCTAGGATAAGGACCGTGATATTGGTCCTGGATCTGGGGCCAGGGGTATCTCAGTGGTTAAGGCATTGGAATACGGTTTTGAAGATCCCAGGTTCAAACCCCACAACCACAAAGTTGCCACTGTTGCTCAAGGCCCCTAACCCTCAACTGCTCAGATGTGTAATGAGATAAGAGCGTCTGCCGAATGTCTAAATGTAGGGGTAGCTCAGTGGTTAAGGCATTGGACTATGGGTTTGAAGATCCCAGGTTTAAACCCCACAACCACCAAGTTGCCACTGTTGGAGCCTTGAGCAAGGCCCTTAACCCTCAACTGCTCAAATGTTTAATGAGATGAGAGCGTCTGTTTAATGTCTAAATGTAAATATTGAGTAGAGGCCCAATGAATAGACTTGACTTTCTAGATGGGCAAAGTCTCATGGCAGGGCAGTCGTAGCATGGAGCTTTAAAAATAGCATGAGGCAAAGTTTCATTGATGGACAGACCTTCAGATTCCAAGGTCAATGTAGCAAAGAAGAACCTAACTGAGCAAAAAACCTCCTTTTTTTAAAAAAAAAAAAAAGCCCTATGTTAGACAATAATTTCTGAATGGAGTCGTTCTGAATTCTTAGCACAAGCACCTGCACCCAGTTTGAGAAATGTCCCATTTCAAGCAAAAGCCCCTGGATAGCCAATAACCCCAAGTATCATGATGGGCAAAAATTCCTATTGGTGTGTAGGAGCTTCTGGTTCAAAGTTAAGTACCATAAAAGAAAAAAGGACCATGACCATCCAGGTGAGCTTCTGGATGGGCGAAGTAATTGTGCCAGTTATTGTTGGCTCATTTGCTCGGAATATCGGCAAACGCAACCGACAAGCACGTCTAACTTCTACATTCTGCTTTGGCTGTGACGTAAGTGAGAGAAATCTATCTTATCTACAACACCGATCTTGTGATCTTATCTACAACACCAACACTGTGGTTGTGTAACTGTATTAGAAGCGGCGGTAGAAGAAGCGTAACAGTAATGATGAAGGACGGCAGTAACGTACAAATAAAGATATGTAAACTGATTCATAAATTAGAACTTAAATCATGTTTATACTGAACGAGAATATAACAAGTCAGGCAATAAAGCTGCTGGAATCCAGCTGGTGCTCTACAGACCACGCCCCCAAGTTGGGCAGGAGCCTCTAATTTCCACATGTTGGGCAAATCCATCACTCGTCCAGACGCTCATCCCATCCATGGAGTTTCTACTCAAAAATTAGGCATGGTTTCTATTAATTTGCTCTATCATTGCTAGTATTCTTCCACCGCTGTGTCTAATACAGTTACACACCCACAGTGTCTCAGTGTAGATAAGATCAAAGATCATGATTTCTCTCGCCTTGGTCACAGCTGAGGCAAATTGTGAAGTTAGAAGTGTTGGCTGGCTGTGCTCATCACTTTCCTGACAGGGCCGCTCATCTGTTTAGTTTGCAACGGGATTTATAAAAAAAAAATCGATCTCATAAAATAAATATATATATATATATATATATATATATATATATATATATATATATATATATATATATTTTTTTTTACATATTGTGTATTATATATATGTTGAATCTTTGGCCTTGTAACAAAAAATGTAAGTATCAAAGAAGATAATTCTGAATATATGTAACATGGAAGTGACCAATCTTGCTTCCCTAAAAAAATCCAAGTTGCTGACTTCAGCCATTTTGGAGAGATGATTTTATTTGTGCCGCAGAAATTTCCTTTGTTCAGCGTTATACTCTCTTGTTTCAAACAATAATCATTTAAAGTGCAAATTATTCATATTTCTTTATGAGTATTGATACAAAAATTGGTGTAAGCTTCTAGAAGCACATGACCCTGGAAAAATTGCTGCTGAAACAGTTTTTTGGTGAAAGCTTAAAAAGCAAAAAAAAATCTGTAGTGTCCGTAACCATGTCTAATTCATGTTGCAATATCAACCACAGTTTTGCATTTTAGAATAATACACTTTTTCAGGTTTATGTCTGTTCATGTGAAATCTAAATTCATAAAGTTTCATCCAAATGACTATTAAGATCATTAAAAGATTTGACTTCAAAGAAGTTACGGACACTAAAACATAAAATAACTTGAAATTGTATTTAGCATATTTACAAAAAAATAAAGCATGGATTGGGAAATAAGAAGCATTAAGTATTATGAAAACTAAAATGGCGGGCCTTCGAGTGGCGCAGTGGTAAAGTGTTCGCCCTTTCATCCGGAGATCGCTAGTTCAATCCCTGGGTGATGCTGTTACCTCTCACAGCCGGAGGTCTAGAGAGAGCTGATTGGCCCGAGCTCTCTCACTGGGGAGGGATGAGAGGTACTTTGTGCTCCCACATTAATCACGACTCTACAGCCAATCGGGGGCGTCTGTGACCTAGCTGAGACAATTTTTAGGAAAACTACCATGCTTCAGGCTGAGTCAGTTCGGACAGGCTCATAATGTCCGGTGAGATGCGAAGTGTCCTTTACAAAAACACCTGGTTTGGGTAAAATGGTGTAGAAGTTCGATGAAAAGCCCAAAGGTTAAAAAATACAGCAACACCAAAAGAATAAAAATGTTTAGAGAAGTATGTAGGATGTAAACCCACAGGTTTGTGATTTCTGCAGTATTTCTGGACGCTGTTGTAAGAGATCGATTTAGTGAATCGGAAAATGAGAGTCGGAATAGAAGTGAGTCGTGCGATTTCAAGTTTAAGAAATTTTTTTTAAATGTATTCAGAAAAAAAAATTGGGGAAAATGCTGTTAATCTGGTTTCTATATTAAATAAATTTGAAACAGTTCTGAATCTGGCAATTCTTTGGCACTCGACTAAAAAGAATAAATAAATAACCAATCCATTTCCTTGTGTCGTTATTGACTTCTGAATAACTTCAGAGTGATGTCAAGTGCTCAAAAGTGACTTAAATAAGTAAGAGCTATGTCACCAGTATATGACTATCAGTAGCTAACACGCTGAGATATGATCACCATTTCCTGGTGTTTCACCCAACAGGCCCGAGACACCCACGTCTGGGTTTAATCAGACACGTACACAACCCCGATTTAGCCCTGAGGAACAGTTTTGGAGGAGGATGAACTGTGTAATTAACCACCTCTTCTGGTTTAAAACAGGGAATGAGGTCACTCCGGGCTGTGGCGTTACCGTTCGCTGAGCGACAGGACAGGGAACAGTGCAGACTCGGGTTCTTCAGTCACTTCCTGCACATGTGTTTTCTGGACATGAGGGGTTGGCCTTCTAGTTAAAACTGTATTGCTAACTAAGGGGCACATACTTTTTGCTTATTAGTTTGGATGTCATTTAAGAGGTATTTATTTAAGCAACAATCATTTTTAAGGTTAAAAATTGCTCCCTGTATCTCCAAAAGTTTAAAGGAAAACTATATAATCGACGGCGATATTATAGCCAATTATACATTAAAGCGGCAATAAGCAACTTTTATGTGCTTGTAAGGTAAACCCAAGTCAATGTGCGCTGAAATACAGCATTGTCACAAACTTCCAACGATGTAACTATACGTTGTTCTCGTCAATCTTTCTATTTTATTATAAGAATGCCTTTATTGATAACCAGCTCAACTGGATACTCTGTAAAATATTTAGCCTATGAATGAGAATCCTATTCTGCACACCAAATCAGATTTTGGTTTAATTTAATTCAAGGACACTTAATAAATTAACAGAAATATCGGTGCTGCATAGGATTTGATCACGTACCTCGAATTATTTTGAAGTGTATAAAAGCTGACACAGTAAACGTAGACAAGATGCCTGCATCTGGGATGGATAGTACAGTTTGGTTCCATTATTTCTGAAAGTGCAGCATAAAAGGCAGAGAAATAACAACCTATATCACTTAAGCACAAGCTCAGGCCTGTGGACAAGTCCAACAGATATCCGGTATGAAATGATTAACAAAGGACAAAAAGTACAAGCACGCCACCTACTGGATATGTCCATTATTGTTATGATGTGTATTAAGAGAACACTAAATTACTCTGTGAGGTCGTGAATAGCGCTTATGAGTTTACTGGACATGTTAGGACGTGAAAATACTGTAAAACCGATTGAGAATCCGATATGTCTGTGTTTCAAGCTGCAGCACATTATTAACTGGAAAAAACATTTTATCCTTTGGCTCCTCCGGCACGTCTCTCACATCACCACGTCCCTTCTGACGCTCCTGAACAAAGAATTCATGTTTTACTGCTTGTTAAAGGGACGACACATAGACACATATACACACACACACACACACACACAAACCCAATTTTTCTATGTCTATGTAACATCGCCTGTTTTATATCTAGATGAAAGAGGCTTATTTTTTTCTTCTGCTCATTCTTTTTTATATACATTATAAAATTTGAGTTATAAATGATTACAAACTAAAATATAATAATTTGCTTAATGCCGCAGTATGCAATTCTTTGGATAAACTTATATAAGTGAACATGAACTGCCTTATAAATTCCCCTGTCCTTATTACGTTAACTCTTCACCACTGCTTATATTCTTAGATATAATGCAAATTATTACAGTAACATGTGGGGTATAATGGCCCATCGTTTTCTGTCATAGAATGCTGTCATGCTACAGACCATTTTATCACACAAACAGGAGAAAACGTCTGCATGATTTAAGCTGGGTGTCCTCATACAGTGGATCACAAATCACTATGAATGTGTTAGGGAAGGAGATTCGGACACATTAGGAGAAAATGAAAGTACAGCTGGGTGCAGTGTGGTTGTAACTTATGTAGACATACTTATTAATATTGCTCTTAACCTTGTTACTTGTTGTATGTATACAGCTGGGGCCAAAGGTTTTGAGAATGACACAAATATTAATTTTCAAAGTCTGCTGCTTCAGTGTTCCTAGGTCTTTGTGTCAGATGTTACTTTGGTGTACTGAAGTATAATTACAAGCTTTATAAGCAACAAAGGCTTTTATTGACAATTCTATTACGATTATGCAAAGAGTCAATATTTGCAGTGTTGATCCTTCTTTTTTAAGACATTTACATTTACCTTGCAATTCACCCTGACCTGCTGTCAATCAACTTCTGGGCCACATCCTGACTGATTCCTACATCATTAATGCTGGGATTTTGTCAAAATTTTGGGGTTTTTGTTTGTCCATCCGCCCCTTGAGGATTAACCACAAGTCATGTGTTAAGGTTTGAGGAGTTTCCTGGCCATGGACCCAAAATTCAGTTTAATTTAACTAAATTTTATTTGTATAGTGCTTTTAACAATGGTCATTATCGCAAAGCAGTTTTACAGTCAAAAGAAAATTATGGAAATGTGCATGAAATGTGAACGTGTATGAATCAAAACGATCAGATCGTCCTGGATGAGCGAGCCGAGGCGACGGTGCTGAGGGAAAAACTCCCTCAGATGGTAATAAAAAGAAACCTTGAGAGGAACCAGACTCAACAGGGAACCCATCCTCATCTGGGTGATAACTGATAGCAGGGATTGATCTGCACTCATACTGGCTGTAAGTTCAGTATAACAGGAGATGTGGAGAAGTTCATATGGAGTCCAGTTGGAGGACAGGACCGTCTTCATGGTAAAGTGGAACCGTCCCTAATAACCAGTCTTAAAAAAAAGAAGAACCAACACAGTAAATATTGACTCTTTAGATGAACTTAATGCAATTGTCAATAAAGGTCTTTGACAATTATGAAATACTTGTAATCACACTTCAGTATACCAGAGTAACATCAAACGAAAAGATCCAAAAAATAGCAGACTTTGTATAAAAAAATAAAAAAAAACATTGTTGTAGTTTCCCCTCCACACGCAGGATGTCGCTGTTCATTGTTTCCGCTCTGATATTTTTTTCAACCTACTTCCGGTTGCACGCTATCCCGCCTCTTCCTTTTCCTCAGTGCAGCGGGAGCAGTATCGGAGTCTGAAGACTTCATCTCCTGATCAAAGGAGAAAATAACGATTAAAAATGGTCAGTAAACAAAGCGAAGGCACAAAATATTTTCTCCAAAAGCCTCACTGACACCCCGTGTGCGTTAGGGTGAAGCTCGAGCGCGGATGAGAGATTAATTTCAGTCGGATGATGTCGGATTTAATTTTAATGTCACTCGCCTGAGTTGCTGTTTGAATTCAGTGTTTTAACAGCATGCTTGATGATACATCAATGTATACTTAACACACTTTACATGTTAGTTTGTTCCCCTCGCGTTTCCAAAAGTGAATTAAATAAAAGTTGGTAGTATGCGCACGTGCGTATTCGCTTTAAACCAAACCAGGCTCGTTTCCGGGTTGTCAGTGACGTCAGCTGGCGCATGCGCGTTACAGAAGATGCGAACTTGGAAGAACTTGTTTATTAATTGATATTTTCTTGTTTTTAGGGGTTTGTTAAGGTGGTGAAGAACAAGGCGTATTTCAAGAGGTACCAGGTGAAGTACCGAAGGAGGAGAGGTAAAGCTGTTTCTTCATGAATTTAAATGATATATTTAAAAAAAATGTTTTCTATGTATATTAATTAACAGTAGTTACAGAATGATGTGTAGTAACATTTAACAAATTATTATTAATTTTTTTTACACAGAGGGGAAGACGGACTATTTTGCCCGGAAACGCCTCGTCATCCAGGATAAGAACAAGTACAACACACCTAAGTACCGGATGATCGTTAGATTCTCTAACAGGGATATTGTTTGCCAGGTGATTTTATTTAACACGCATTTTACACAGTTTAAGCATTTGGAGCATTTAATGTCAAATAATGTTGATATAACAGCATTCATTAATACCGCATGTCTGTTTTTGCAGATCGCATACGCCAAAATTGAAGGCGACGCGATCGTCTGCGCTGCTTACTCTCACGAGTTGCCGAGATATGGCGTTACTGTGGGGCTGACCAACTACGCCGCTGCCTACTGCACAGGGCTGCTGCTGGCACGTCGGGTAAGAGCTGTTTCTGTTCACTAAGGACGGAATGTCCACTGGACATTGTCCAGTTACTGCTCCACAGCACTTCCTGAAGTGTTCTATTGCTTTTATATAGAATCCTCCTTTTCTCTTGTTCCTGCTTGTTTCAGTTATTGTTAATGATACTTTTAATTGAGATCACAGCATCTTCTTATTGTTAGAAGAACACGTATCTTGCTTATTTTGTGAAAGGCATTTAAAAGCTGCCCCTAACCAAACACTGTTTTTGTTTCTCTGTAGCTACTGAATAAGTTTGGTCTGGATAAGGTGTATGACGGCCAGGTGGAGGTGACTGGTGAGGAGTTTAACGTGGAGAGCATCGATGGCCAGCCAGGAGCATTTACCTGCTACCTGGATGCCGGTCTGACCAGAACCACCACCGGGAATAAAGTATTTGGAGCGCTGAAAGGAGCAGTGGATGGAGGACTGTCCATCCCACACAGGTCAGGACACAAGGATCGTAACATATTAAGGTTATGGGTTTTTCCAAATAGTTAGTAGGTCACGGTAAAATTACATCAAACTGGGGCAGAGATGAAAGATGACTTGGAGAGCGAAAGCTGGCCTAGAGGGTGAAAGCTGAGGCACTGGGCAAAAGCTGTCTCATTTGGTGAAAGCTGGTCTCAAGAGCGAAAGCTACCTATTGGGGCGAAAGCTGACATATATTTGGTGAAAGCTGACCAAGAGGTCAAAGCTTACTTAAGTAAGAGTTTACCTAATGCACAAACGCCGACCATGTGAGTGATGGTACAGCCAAGAACTGACCCCGAGCTGGCCTAGGGTTAAAGTGCGAAAGCTGACTTGGCCAGTGTAGCCCAAACTAGAAAGTCAAAATTAACTTAATGTGTGAATGAAAGTCTCACTAAGTGAACTAAATGTGCAAACAAAACCATAACTTGGACTTGCAACTGAGAGTTAAATATAGTCATGTGACCAACAAACGCATACTAAAAAATTTATCAAATTGAAGTTTGACCTGGAGAGCAAAACGTGATGCGGTGAGCAAAAGCAGAAAGGCTAGCCTAAGTGTTACATACCAGTGTTTTTTACACGACAGAAGATGAAAAGTGTTTGTCTGTGTCGCTCACTCCGCCCCTCTCTGGTTTTCAGCACTAAGCGGTTTCCGGGCTACGACACGGAGAGCAAAGAGTTCAACGCTGAGGTTCACAGGAGACACATCCTGGGCCTGAACATTTCCGAGTACATGAGCAGCCTGTTGGAGGAGGACGAGGAGGCGTACAAGAAACAGTTCTCCCGCTTCATCAAGAACGGCGTCACACCTGAATCGGTAAGAAGAGTTTAAACACACACACACACACACACACACACGGCTTCTTGATGATGATCCTCACTGCACTGAGCAGATGGAGTTGATCCTTCGTTCTGTAATGCAGCGATTTCAAGACGGGACTGAAAGAAGCCATTCACACACACATTCCTAAGAACAATGTCACTTTATTTATTAAAGTTATTAAAGATTTTTAAAGCCAGTGTTATTTTTAAAATCAAAATATTGTTTCTTAAAATTGTTAAAGCGTTGTTTCTTCTTTAAGAGTTCTTTAAAGACTTTTTGCCTTGCTTTATTTAGGCGTTTAATCGGCTGTTGTTAACGCTGCTATGGAATCTCCGCACTGACTGACGCCGTCAGTAAGGCAAAAACTCAAGTTTGAACTGCTCGTTTTCATTGAGGTCACATGACCACGTATCAGATATATCTAATCTGTGACAACCTGTGAAAGTAAACATGGTCTAATATGAAATATTTTAACGAGCCCTAGTCACGTGACTGAGGACAGTCTTTCAGAAATGTTTTGGAAAATTTGCATTTGTTAATTTATTTATTTATTTAATTTTGCCACATTTACGTATTTTGTGGGATTTGTCACGTTATGCAGATTGCTTGAGATAGTGTTTATATTTATTATTAGAATTATAAACATGTACATTCTCCACTGTACCACTTTACTTTTTTATAGCTGATGTTTATTAAGTGTTTTATTAAGCATTTGTATTAAAGTAACGTTAAACAAATCCGTAACTTTGCTCTGTGTTGGGGCTGAACGATCATGTGTGTAAATGTTCTGGCGTTCCATGAGAAAAAAATAAAAAAAAAATGTGGAGGGAAATGGTTTTTTTTTTCTCCCTTACTTTTTGTTTGATTAAAATTGCTGAATCTAAATGAAGCTAAATCTGAACGGCGTTAAAATATAACCGTTACCTTTTTTTTGTGTCCAAATACTAATGTCGAATCTTTCCTAATTAACAAATTTTTAACAGTTAATTAACATTGAACGTTTTATTTAGAATAAGGATCTAATAAAACAAAACACATCCTCAAACATTATATTGTTCTTGTTAATTACAATTGACTTTAAGAGGCATGCAGAAGAGTGTGTTGTGTTCCAGTAACGGTGTGTGTGTTTGTTGCAGGTGGAGGAGATGTACAAGAAGGCTCATGCTGCTATTCGTGAAAATCCGGTTCATGAGAAGAAGCCCAAGAAGGAAGTGAAGAAGAAGAGGTGAGTTGTGGAGCTTCTTAGGCTGTTTAAAGTAACTAAGACAAGTTAATAGTGATGGACAGTGAGATAATATTGGAATGTTCTGTGTCTCAGGTGGAACCGTGCAAAACTGACTCTGAACCAGAGGAAGGACCGCGTCGCTCAGAAGAAGGCCAGCTTCCTGCGCGCTCAGGCGGCCGCCGCAGAGGACGAAGATTAAATGCGCTGACCTTCTCACACTGCTCCAAAGAAATCATGTGCACCTTTCTCCAAATAAAGAATTTGGGAAAAGTCTCACTGTGTCCTGTTTAAATTTTCACACAGTTTACGTCCAGGGTTTTACGTCTAAGTAAGGGGTTCACTTAGATAACACGGTGGAAGCTTCCGCAATAAAAATTGGGGAATAATTAGCCAGAATAAACTGCTAAAAAAGTGAAAAGTGCTAAAAAATTTATATACTTGTGTATAATGTTCAAGTCGAACCGGGACAAAGCATTCCTTTTCTTTTTTTTTTTTTTTTCAAATTTAAATAAATCAGATATTTTTTTTTTAAGTCAGTGCGCAAAGGGGGATTTTATTTTATGGTTAGAATATTTTTATTATACATTATATTTATACTATGAATTTTTTTTTAGAATTAATATTTGTGCTGAAAGGTATTTTTCAAAACATTTGTATTTTAATTTCTAGAGAGATCTTAAATTAGCAATTTATAGAAATATTTAAAAGGATTGACTTTTTTGTCTTTCGGCTGTTCCCTTTCAGGGGTCGCCACAGCGAATTAAAAAATTTAAAAGGATTGACTTATTTACTTAAAATCCAATTTTTTAAAAGAGATCAGAGACAGTTAAACATTCATTCAAAACACCAGATGCGACCAAAAAAATACTTTAATGTGCAAAGTCATGCAGTTATATTTTCTTTTTAAAATAGAACTCTTGTTTAGTTTTTCATTCATAGCCAGCAGTGGTGTGATGTTCAGCAACAGATCCGTGTCACATCATGGCACAGGACAGGAGAAAAACAAAAAGTGTCTAATCAAGTCCGGTTCTAAAACCTGAATGAGATCGGACCGAGTGTGTGTATGTATCTTTACTCCAGCAGGATGAGAGGAGGAACACGGGGCTGAAAAACACAGAAGATCAGAGCTGTATTTCTCCTCTCGGGTGCAACATCAGACATCGAGTCTAACGTAGTGTGTGGTACCGGAACCAGGATCTCCACACTGAGTGTGTTTTAAAAAAAAAAGAAAGAAAAAATTGTGCCTTTAAAGGGATGATCACAGTTTTTTGCTGGGGGTGATGCTTATCTCCCCCTATAGCTCTATAACACTTGTGTATTAAAATAACTTGAGCAAGTGTGTGGAGGATGCTCACAAGAGGGCGCTGTTACAATCCTGGGACACCATTAAAAAAGTAAAGCGATACAGTGATTAAAATTTCATTACATTGTTATTATTATTCATTATAATTTAATGCGGGTGTGTTGTCGTGCGGCGTCTTTCCCATAACCTCTTTCTCTTCTGTACGCCGTCTTGTAAACACACGTGTCTACTTTGTCCTTAGTGTATCCAAATGTCTGATCAGAACCGCTGGACTGCTGCTGAGAAAACATTTGTACCCTATGAACTTGCGGTGTCATTTAAAAAAAAAAAAAACGTCTTGGATGCAGTGATGTGTCTTGATTTGAGGAGTCAGAATGGGCGGAGCTGAGAAGAACCGTTTTAAATAAGGGGCGGAGTTAATCTCCAGGCCGGAATAGTAGTGAATATGAAACGTTAAATGAAATGCAAAAAACATAAGCAATGTGGCTTGCGTAATGAATTAAAGTCGTATCTTTGTTAGAAATGTAAATTTAAGAAAATGTTACAAATGGCACCTTTTGTGTAGTTCAAAGAAGGAGAGTTCAAAGAGAGACATGAAATCATTACATCAGCATGTGGGATGTAAAACATGACCACACACACACAGCAGTACCATAGCGAGCTCAGTGCGTGTGTGTGTGGTGTTACGAGTCGTTGGTGTGTGAGATCTGTTTCCACAGCAGCATCTTCAGGTTGCTGAGGATCAGCGAGTGCTCTATCTGCATCTGTTCTCCAGATCCCGCGAGCTCCTTGCAGACGTTCAGCTGTCGCTCCAGCTCGTTCCGCAGGCTCGCCGGCGCCCCCTGCAGCAGAAAGTCCTCCAGCGCGCTGCAGGCCCGCGCCAGGTTGGTCCGGCTCGGCTCGGCGCCGCAGCGTCGCTCGTCCCTGTGACACGCTGCCCCGCAGTCGCCGCTGTACACGCAGTCGGAGTCTTCCTGACACGGACGAGCTCGCATGCCGCGTCTGAAGGCCTCCTCGGGCACGACGTGTCGCCCGTCTAAAAGACGCAGTTCGTAGCGCTCAGTGTACCCGAAGCTTCCCGGCTTCATGTCGCACAGCAGGAAGGAGCCGAACATCCCGTGGAAAACGTCCTCCACTAGCTCCAGCAGCCCGATGGAGATCTTAGCCTTGCGTGGCCATGACGTGGAAAAAAGGTGATCCAGGCCGCGCCCGAGCACTGCCGTGATCCAGGGCTCGAGTGCAGGAGACAGGTTGAGGCCGTACAGCGGCGTGTACGCGACTCGCTCCACCACGTACAGGTCGCCGCAGAAACCCAGCAGCTTGGGAGTGTGACTGCGTCCCTGCAGAACCACGCTGAGTAAAACCTCGTCCAGCTGCAGGAGAGCCCACGCTGACCGGGCCTCCGGGAGAGACACGCGGCCGTCGTTATTAGCGTCCGCGAACGACAGGACCAGCGAGACCAAGCTGGTGAGATCCGCCTGCTCGCCAACCTTCGCCTAGGGACCAGAACAACAAAATGAACATGAGTGATTGTTACGCACCCGCCACCGTGCTTCACCACTTTCACCTAACTTTAGATCTTCCTCATCAAAAAACAATTTTGGGGATATAGTGGATATAAATTTGTCACACAAAAGGATGGCAAACATATCTAAATCCTGCATCTCTAGTGTTGGCATGTAAAAAGCATCCTTATAAAAAGGAAAAAAAAAAGGCCAAAACGTTAAACCAACCATTCACGAGTCTAAACGCAGGTGAGGTTCGATTCACTTCCTCCAGTCGAGTCGATTCAGAGTTAAATCAATTTCTCGTTCAGGGTTTTATAAACACACTTATGTGGATGTTAAGTTGTTTTTCAGTTTCAGCCCAACACTTTATAATAGTCGTTAAAAAATCTAATAAACAGAAGGAAGTTGCTTCATCTACTTCTCATTTCTTCTTCTTCTTCCTAATTGTTAGAATTCAAGTTGGGTATCTTCTCTACATCGTCCCTCTTAGTACCGCTCTGTGCCTTTGGCTGAAGCTCACTAAGCTGCATGAGCGCCACCTATAGATCTCACTCTCCCTCACCTCCCCGGTCCTTTAAAGCTGACTATCCAGTCGAGTCGTCAATGCTTCCTTCCTCCCATGATCAGTGACTCTCCGTCCTACAACACTTTGCCTTTGCCCTCTTCTCTTCCTCGTTCTCACAGCTCTGACATCGTGTCTGGCCCCTCCTGCTAAACGACTTTCCAAAAAATAAAATTCCCTCGACCCGACATTGGCGCGGCGGTCCTGTTGGCAGCCGTACCTTGACGTGACCGTGCACCATCTCTCTGAACTTCTCCACGGACGTTCCTCTGGTGGGTTTGTCGAAAAGCGCCACCTCCTTCCTCGGCTCCACCTCTTCTCCCAGCTCGTAGTGCATCACGTCGCCCGGGTGGCACTTGATCACCGCGTCCACGTCGCCCCAGCTCGCCGTGTATACCTGACGCGTGGGGAGGAACTTCAGGTCACTTTGCGTCACTTCTCTTATTTTACATATCATCTCTCTTATTTACATTTAATACATGAAACATTTTAAAAAACGTTCTGGTTCTGTAGGACAAAAAATAAATAAAATAATAAAATCGACTTCCGATTAGAGCGGCTTGTTTTTAAGAGGTGGGTGCAAAAGTTTGTACACCCTCCTTACTAACACCCAGCAAAAAAAACATTTTATCTCATTTCATTCAAAACTATTTCCAGCAGATTACTTATTTATCAGTAAAAAAAAATCTATCAAAATGACATCATATATCTGAACGTATAATAAACGTACACTTTTAAGATTATAGTAAACCTCTCAAATCAAATTACATTATATTTACCGATGGGGATACAAACTTTTGAGCAGGCCACTACCAAGTATGACTTGATTTGTGTAATATTCATGCAGTTCTGATTGAAAAACAATGAACAGGCATCGGAGATTCTAACACACACACACACACACGACCCATTTCTACACAGATGCCAAAAAGAATGCACCCTATAGTACTACGCATGTTCCTCCCCGAGTCAGAGCGAGGTTCCCGAGCGCTCACCTGAGTGTTGGGTTTGCTGGAGAGACACCTCCTGAAGTACAGCGAGGCTTTCTCACACAGCCTGCTGCAGGCCGCGCCCTCGATCACTCCCGCGCGGTACTTATCACACTGAGGGGAAGAACGACGCGGGTTAGCGACAACACATCGCCATGGATTTCAAACGTCTGTTCATTAAAAGACATCACACGTCATTCTTTAATGATGAAACACGCCGAGTTCTCCCTGAGGTTACAGCAGCTCTACAGCTTCCTCGTCCCGCCCCGACACTGGAGACTCCTTCCATAAATGTCGTGAAAATGTTAGCGGAGCTCCTGTCATGGCCTTTCATCGGCTTCCGGCCAATCAGCTGCTTATTTTTAATGACTGAGTAAAATAAAGTGTAACTAGTGCTAACTATTTCAGTAGAGCAGCAGTGTTCGCTGTGCGAGTGTGAGTGTGGTGTGCGAGTGTGGTGTTAAACAGAAGCGCAGACTCACGATGGTGGTGTAGCACTCGTGCGCTCTGCAAAGCTCTGTGTAGGACGAGTACTGCACGTACACCACCCAGCTCCCCACAAACACCGCCAGCCAGGTGAGGAACAGGTACTTCACCCGCACGTGCGACAGACCAACCTGCGCGGGAGACACACACACACACACACAGCTTTTGTTTTCTCTTTATTTGGTTTATATAAGAGTCTAGACGTGTCCACTGGTGAGGGTGGAAACCAGTATTGAGTAAAATAACCAGGAGGATCGTGATATGAATGAATCATTACATTTTAAAAGCATAATTTATTGATTCATTTATTCACTCATTTATTAATGTCTGTCTTGTTTTATTTATTTATTTATTTATTCACGTTCTAATGTTACTTTCCAAGTTAACACACCTATAAATGTTCAAACTAACCCACCCAACTTTTGTTAACTTTTATAACAGCAACAATGTCATCATCATCATTATTATTATTATTATTATTATTAATAAAAAAACATATATTTGTAAATTATACCCAAAATCATAATCTGATTCCAGCCTAATTCTATTTATTTTTCAATTACAATTAAAACTTTAAAAGAAATAACTCTTTTATATGTTCGCCTTTGGGATCTGATTGGCCGGTGCTTATGATTGTCCCCGTGTCCATCTACCTCGTAAAACCCCAGACGGACGTCCAACACGCGACATCTGTGCGTCACAGAAAGGCACTAGACTACAGCTGAGAAACGTCCGGCGTCTGAACGTGCTTTGCTGCTTCATATTTTCCACTTGTTAGTGTTGCTAACATATACGGGACGTTTACACTCCCCGGTTTAGGACTTTGCAACCTGCATGGTGTAAAGCTACACATACTCGTGTTTTACAAAATTTTTGGGCTTAAAACATAAAAAAAAAAAAAACTAACAGAATTCTGATCTAACATAAAACTCTGCCTTCATACTATAGGCCACGCCCAAAGAGCGCAGAAACTTCCGAGTGGCGCGAGAGTTGTGCGTTTTAAACATCTCCAATCTGCCTTTTTTCCCAAACTCTGTGAGCAAATTAGTTTCAAATCCATCATTACACACACTTATGCCAGTCTCACAACACCGTGGCGCTAATCAGCTGCTGCCACTCAACCCGCGCGCTCACTGCCAAGTTGAGTTTTGAGACTTTGGAGGCGTTTGAGGCGTTAAACAATTGCTTTTTCTTTTTAATCTTACAGGTGGTGCTCTCTAAACTATTCCCACACTGGCATCCCCGGGGGTGAGGAGGGAATTATTTGCTCTATATAAAGCTTGTTTAGAAAAAATTATTCTGGCAAATAACAAAGAGATACGCACTGCTCACTAAATGTAGCATTGTGTTTAATTTAATTTGAAATTAAATGTTAAACTCTTTTATTTGAAGTTTGTTTGTATTGTTTAAATGCTGCGCTTGGGTTTTAATGTTATAAGGAACTATAAAAAAAACTTTCCACACAGAGGCATCATTGAAATATTGGATGAGGAGATGACTGGTGAATTCCATTCCTAATTTATATAAGACCGTAATGTCTGTACATAAAAAAAAAAAAAACGGTTTCAGAATATTTACAGTATGATTCCTCCAGAGCTGGAGTTAAAGTGGATTAAAATATACTTTTGCAGATAATTGTGCACTGTGCAGTGATTTAATAAATTTTATTAAACGCCCTTTAAATTTTAGACTCAAAATAAAATGTATAGTATATACATCAGCATTAGTATTGTTGTTCTTATTATTATCATATTATTATATGTTGATATAATTATCATGTCACTATAATCATTAGTAGTAGATGTAATTATATAACTTAATATACATATGTTGTGTCATTTAGAGTCTAGTTTTATTTGACAACCTTAAAATCTAACCTTAAAAGTAATATATAGTTCTGCAAATCTGGAACGGCATGCATTTGAACTGCAATCTTTTCCAGATTTGTGCACGAGTTAAAATGGATGCAAGAATGATAAAAAGCAACATTAAAATCCTTATGCACGCATTGAAAACAACACTGAAATCCTTATGCATGCATTGAAAACAACACTCAAATCCTTATGCATGCATTAAAAACATTAAAATCCTTATGCATGCATTGAAAACAATGTTAAAATCCTTGTGCATTCATTAAAAACAACACTTAAATTCTTATGCATGCATTGAAAACAACACTCAAATCCTTATGCATGCATTGAAAACACTCAAATCCTTATGCATGCATTAAAAACAACATTAAAATCCTTATGCATGCATTGAAAACAACATTAAAATCCTTATATATGCATTAAAAACAACACTTAAATCCTTATGCATTCATTAAAAACAACACTTAAATCCTTATGCATGCATTAAAAAACATTAAAATCCTATGCATGCATTGAAAACAACATTAAAATCCTTATGTATGCATTGAAAACAACACTTAAATCCTTATGCATGCATTAAAAACAACATTAAAATCCTTATGCATGCATTAAAAACAACATTAAAATCCTTATGCATGCATTGAAAACAACATTAAAATCCTTATATATGCATTAAAAACAACAATTAAATCCTTATGCATGCATTAAAAACAACATTAAAATCCTTATGCATTCATTAAAAACAACACTTAAATCCTTATGCATGCATTGAAAACAACATTAAAATCCTATGCATGCATTGAAAACAACAATAAAATTCTTATATATGCATTAAAAACAACAATTAAATCCTTATGCATTCATTAAAAACAACACTTAAATCCTTATGCATGCATTGAAAAAACATTAAAATCCTATGCATGCATTGAAAACAACATTAAAATCCTTATGTATGCATTGAAAACAACACTTAAATCCTTATGCATGCATTAAAAACAACATTAAAATCCTTATGCATGCATTGAAAACAACATTAAAATCCTTATATATGCATTAAAAACAACATTAAAATCCTTATGCATGCATTAAAAACAACATTAAAATCCTTATGCATTCATTAAAAACAACACTTAAATCCTTATGCATGCATTAAAAACAACATTAAAATCCTTATGCATTCATTAAAAACAACACTTAAATCCTTATGCATGCATTGAAAACAACATTAAAATCCTTATGTATGCATTGAAAACAACACTTAAATCCTTATGCATGCATTGAAAACAACATTAAAATCCTTATGTATGCATTAAAAAAACAACACTTAAATCCTTACGCATTTAATTAAAAACAACACTCAAATCCTTATGTATGCATTGAAAACAACATTAAAATCCTTATGCATGCATTAAAAACAACATTAAAATCCTTATGTATGCATTAAAAACAACACTTAAATCCATATACATGCAGTTTTGTTTAAAATCACTGAAAGGGGATCAAAGGAAAGAAAATACTCACATGAAAGAGGTAGGACTTGGTGATCCAGGCCCGTGCAAACAGACCTCTCGCCATAGCAGAAACAGATCATTTCAAACCTCTGATCGACCTGCAAAACAAACAGTAGAACATGAATCCCACTCAGTCACACCTCACTGCTCACAGTGTTACTCTGGCTAAGACTCGTAACGTTTCTGTTTTATTGTTGCAAGTCGTGTCCTAAAGCCTCAGTAGTGACCTGGATCTCGTTCAACTCTTATGAAAACCCCCCAGGCTTCATGATCACCCTCTGGTACATTCAACTGCCCCAGGTTCAACTCCTCACTTCCGGGTTGGGATGGTGCAATGGGGTTTTACGACATATCGCGCTTGAAACCGGCTGCAAACAAGCTACGATTTGTGAGGCAAAACTATACAAATATGTGACAATTAACAGCAGGAATATGAAGACAAACATTGTTGTGTTATATTAATATACAATAATAATAATTATATGCACCAAAAAAGCGTAATAGGGAAAAAAAAAACGTTTTAGCGTTATAGACGATCTTTACGACATTTTGCGCTTGAAGTCGGCAAAAAACAAGTCTGTTTTTCACAGCAAGAGAACAAGAAAGATGATCCTGTGTTGCAGCATGGAATGTTTTTTTTTAATCACTTTCTTTTTGGAAAACTAAGGATTAATTAAGTAATGCAGATTCCAGGGTGGCCTTTTAACGAAAATGTGTTTTTAGAAATTCCCCTCATTTCTGCATTAATTCAGTTTACCACCAAAAAAAAATCCCCTCAGGTTTGCATGTCATGTTTCATCTTTCATGTTTCATGTTCCTGTCAAAAAAAAGTATAAAAAAAAAAATTTAAATAGGAAAAAAATTCTGATAATTTTTAAATCGAAAGCTCGGTGACCACCGTCTACTCATGAGTAAAAATGTAAGGAACTAAAAAACACCCATTTATATAAATAAAGCGAGGTTTTGTCTGTACATTGGTCAGAGCTTGCTCTTTCAATGATAACTTTACGTTTCATACATCGAAGGACCAGAAACCAGTCTCAGAAAAACGCTTGTCTGTCTGTTTCATCAGATTATTTTACGATTTAACTTCTTCTAAAAATTCCTTACCTGTCAATGATGTGTACTGATGCTAGTACATGATAAAGAGTTATAGACAATGAGTAAGTGAATTCAAATACCCAGCTTTCATCTTTGTGACCCCGTCTCTTCATGAGAAAAAATTTTAAGGAACTGAAAAACCACCCATCTGTTGTAGAAAGGTAATTACAGACAGGGTGGTGTAATAAGCAGAGTTACCGTTAGCACCACAATGTCGATGAGTTTCCTGTCCTAAACTGTTTTACATCACAAAGAGATGACCCACCTACTTCAGGACATAAGTTTTAAATGCATGAATCGTGAAATGAAAATGAAATGAATCATTACATCATTAAATGTTTTACACCAACACAGCAAAACCTTTTGATGTTTGTTACTTTTTTCATTAAACCATTTAACATGTTTCTGCAAAAATACTTTAAAAAAAAGGCATTTAAAAGGCATATATGAAAGTATATACAGTATATTTCATAAGTCAGTCATTCTGAAGAACTGGGACAAAATTTAAAAAATCCATTATTTCTAAAATCTTTAATATATTGTACTGTATATTGATGATCAGTATTTTTGTACAAATAAAAACCATGACAGGATTTTTGTCAACACCATCGGACATTAAAATCTATATTTAAATCATATTTATTTTTTTGAAAACATTGTTTATTACTTGTTTAATAACCAAGTGTTTTTGTAACTGACATATAATTATTTAAAAACTCAATACAGCACCTTTAAA